>NC_061895.1:4842758-5145431 GCF_905147765.1 Vanessa atalanta
AATATTATTGTGTTCCAGTTTGAAGGGTGAGTGAGCCAGTGCGACTACAGACATAAGTGATAAAACATTTTAGTTCCAAAGTTGGCGTTGGCGATGTTAGGAATGGTTCATATTTTTTACAGCTCTACATCTGCATCTCTCCTTTTGAAAAGATTTTATATTTAGGAAACAAGCGATACAATAACATAATAAATGTAATGAATATTACATTCAATTGATATAAATTTGCAAAGTATTTCAACATCTAGCAATTTTTTCTACCGACACGTGCGTTTCCTCACGATGTCTACCGAGCCCATGAAACAAATTAAGCAATTCGCAAGTAAGGTTTCAACTCGCATTCTTTGCTTAAGTTTGACGCCTTCTAACCGCTGGGCCGTCGCGGCTCCTTTCAGGAACTCCATACAAGATAATTAAAAAAATAAATGGATATTATCGACGACTCCGAAAACAGAACTTTATAAATGTTTTAGATAGAATGAAAGTACATTGAGCTTAACTTTTTTATAGTATTTTTTGAAAGGCCATTTGTTATAAGTCATTTCAAGCTAATCCGGACATTTATTATATTATATCATAAAACCAATATCCTGATTACAACACCTGTATAAAAAACGATGGTTTGGGTTCAAACCCGGGTAATCACCACTGATTTTTATTATATGTATAATAATAATGTATTAATTTTTTTCTCTATAAATTAAAGAAAAATAGCCAACCGGGTATAAGTGTGGTGGAATCAGCTCAAAACATTTTCAAGAGCTGTTGTTTTATTACTTTTATTTATCAATATTCCTTTTTATCGCTTTATAGTCATCTTTTATAAAGGGGGGGGGGGGATCGTGTTAGACGATTGCTAGTTATCGTATATTTCACACTACAACTTTCCGCAACTAGCTTTCGCCGAAGGTTTTTCCGAGCCTATACGACTTGGGAACCTGCAAGAAAAGAGCGTACAGCCTACATTCCGTACAGGCCGGCAACGTACCTGTAAGCCATGATGAGTGGTAGATGTCCATGGGGAGTGGTAGTCACTTTCCATCAAGTGAGCCTCCTGTCCGTTTGTCAGATTTATATATGTATATATATAATATAAAAAAAAACTTAAAATGAACTAACACTCAAATAGACAAACTTACGCATTTATAATAAGCTGGGTTCAGTAAGTACAGATAGTAAGGCTTCTAAATCCAGCGCTTAAGTTAATATGAACTACCCTATAGCTCTTTCGTTATATAATATCATTATCATAAGATCATTATAAATCTCATCCCTCCTCTTCCTTAAGGAATAACAAATTAAGTACTTTATTTTAGTACATTTACATTTATATTTCATCTAAAATATAAATCAAAATGTATTTAGTATTAAAATAGATTTTAGTCGAAGATGGCGGATTAATAATTAATTATCTTTCATTTTTCATGTGTCTAATGTGCTTATATTACATTTTTTTTTAAATGTAATAGATAGACGGACCGCCTACCATAGACATTGTTGAAATATTGAACAATCCTTACATCGCCAATACGCCACTAGCTTTGGGAACTCAAATCGTTGGGAACTAACATCGGACTGACATAGTGAAAAATTCAATTATACCACATGAGCGCTACCATGCAGATTAAGAGCGAAGTCAGGAGTTTATTGAACTCATCATATTCTGTTCGACTTATTAGAAAGCTTATAAAAAGTAATAATATATACTAAAACTGTATCACGGCTTATTCCAGCTAAAGGTATTCTTGAATATCAGTGTTAGATTTTCAAACCTTATATAAAAGCCGATACGTTTGTCTATATGTAACACATATAAATTTACTTGTATTAATTGTTATTTCTTCTTTTCTTTTTAATTATATATTAATGCCATTAAGATTATTAGTTTTTAGGTTTTATATAGTTATAATCTCGTGATGCACTCCCTGATAAATCCTCAATAATCCTTTCCATTCTATATTAAACTGCGAAACGGATGTTTATTTAAAAATCGATTTATCTCTTTCTTACATTATCATTTTGACATTCGAAAGAGGAAGACAACATGACACACTGTTTTTTTTTCAAAACCAATATTTTACTTGTATAAGAAATTTCCATACGTAGTCGTCAAAATTCAAACTATTTCAAAATCACGACTAAATTAACTGATAACTTATATTAAATCGCTATCGCTTCTGATCGAAAACTTAGTTAAAACGCCCCCGCCTCTACCGTGCGCCTCTCTCTAATATCCGCTCGTTTGTATGTCCGTATCAAATTAGCCAGCAGATTGCCCCTTTGGTCCGCTAACTGAGCTTAATGTTCTTACAGTTTATAGCGCGTTCGTTAAATTTGTTCTAGTCGTATAGTAATAATAAAATCTTTAAATGGCTCGCTTTGTTTCGGAGTTAAATATAATGAATGTAATTTAAGACGAATTTAAATCGTATTAACGGATATAAAGGTTTTGATTTCGATATGATTTGTTTATTATAATTAAAAGAACCCTTTGAATTGGTATTCATGATTCATCTTCATTATTACTTAGAAGTGTTTATTACGGATCAGTGATCGGAACAAGTTAATTTTAATCGCTGATTGTGGGTTCGAACTCTTTTTATATGCTTAATTTGTTCTTCTAACTAATTTCGTGCTCGACGGTTAAGGAAAAGATCGTAATATCAAAGGAAAATCGGACGTAAGTCATATTGGATCGTTGTGGAATAATTTCCAAAACGATTCCTCTCGAACTGAATAGGTTTTAGCCCAGCGGGACCTTTAGAGGCATTTACAGTAGAAAGAATTCATGGTTCTTAATAGACATCGTGCGTTCGAATCCAAGTAATCAATACGAAGGTATTGACGTGTCGCTTTTGCGTCTTGACTGAGGACTACGTTATTATATTAAACAGTATATCATTTAAATTAAATATTCTAGTGAAAGCAAACCATTTTAAATATTGTGCGTGTATTATCTTAGTCAATAATCTTTAGCACCTGTGCAGATGTGAAGCCACCAATTCGCAGTGGAGATATGTGGTGGAATAAGTTCTAAGCCATCTCCTTTGAGGAAAGGAAGCCCAGCAGTGGTACATAATATATAGTTTGTTACTTTATACTTTAAATAATCTTCATTAAATATTCATGTTTCTGAAGTAATAGGGTTGTAGAAAGAAAATCGCTTTGCTATGTATTTATCGCTGTAAAGATATCTTCATGACCTATTTCCCCCTCGGAACTTATTCTCAAGGGAGATTAGCTATCTGCGTGGGACATATAACGGTGCACAAGGGTGTGCGAAAACACAGAGGAATTCTCTATTCCCTTGCTCTCATATCAGGATATCCGACACGGCCAGAAAGAGATTCGGCATAGTATCCAAATAAACACCATCTAGTTTGAGACTCGAAATTGCTACTGAAAAGTACTCGACTGTTTTTTTTTTATTCTGATATCAGCTCTGAACGCTGGACTTCGAAACATTGTATAGCCCACAAGACCAATGACGCAGACGTAATAGAGTAGGTATAAATAAATATACCGACGAATTTCTATAACGTCGCCGTCAAACAGCATTAAGTTGGAAGGACAAGCCTGTAATTACGAGTATGATCGATAATCTTCGCTGCTGGCGACGGTCGGTCTGGACAATTACGACTATATTCACTGAACTTGCTTTTTCTCGTAACTATGCTTGAAAAATATTGCCATTACATATTACATATTAGGTTTTAAAAATTTTACTTTTCAGAACAATAAAATAGCACTTAACTTTTTCTGACGATCTTTTTTTTTTAAATATGTATTAGGTAGTCCGTCGGGCCACACGATGGTATGTGTTTACCGTTGTTAGAAATATTAACCATTCCTTACACCGCCAATACACCATCAACACAGGGAACTAAGATGCTATGTCTGACTCACTCTTCACACCAGAATAAAACAATATTAACTGTTTGACATTAATATAGGTAATAATTGCATGTTACTAATACCGACTTGAAAAAGCCCTACCACCTAAAATCGACCCTATTTCTTATTAGTTGACACGGGACTTCATGTTTTAAATAATTTTACGTAAATTCCTTTATTTACTTATAGCTACGTACAATAGGCTTTTAATCTTCGTCTTCAATCAAGAGAAATCCTTAACCCTGCTTTGGGATTTACGGACTGTAATATGTAGGCAGACCGGCAAATGGGCCACCTAATGTTCAGTGGTCACCACTCCCCATAGACATTGGCGCTGTTAGAATTATTAACCATCCCTTACTTCGCCAATGCGCCACCAACCTTGGGAACTAAGATGTTTTGTCCCTTGAGCCTATAGTTACACTGGCCCTCTCACCCTTCAAACCGGAACACAACAATACCAAGAATTGCTTCTTGGCGGCAGAATATCTTAGTACGTCTTCAGAATATAAAAGTGAGTGGTACCTATCCTACCACGATGTAAAAACTTTTTAAATAAATTAATAGGTTAAACATTATTGCACCGCAAACAATAAGGATGGGAGAAAGTAACCCCATTACTTTTCATGAACATATAATCTAATCTTCTGGGAGCTTTTATTTAAACTTTTTATGACTCGAAACAATTTAACTTCTGGCAAATTAACCTCGCATAACGGATCGTTTAATTGACATTTTATCATTATTATAATGTTGCTTTATTTGTCCAGCGGTACAAAGTTGCATATACTGGGTTCAAGCATCGAGTAAGGCCAGTAATCTCTCTAGTTCAGTCATAATTTATACCGAATATTTGATGCTACTAGAACTAGTAAGTGAGAAAAATTCATTCAATTGAATCAACGGCCTGGCCTACCATCAGTAAAATATAAACGAAATTTCTTTTGAGATGCATTTACTTTGAAAAATGCATGTCAGTAATCCTACTATTTAAATTACGTCGCTGTTTATAAACACATGCAGGCATATAAAAATAAAGTCGAAGGTTTTATTGTACATAAAAAATAAAAAAGCATTTTTTTTATTTGGGTAATTACTCAATAATGACGTCACAACGAAAAGACATATCCAGAACGTTGGTTCTAGAGAACCGATATAAAATTTTATTACAGATAGTGCCCCATAACTTGTTTAGCGACTGGACTTTTTCCAATGAAATTGACAATAGATTTTTACGACATCGCAAATTAACAAGATATTTTATGCTTGCTATTGGTATTTGGTTTATCAATGAACAAAATTAGTTCAAGGCTTATAATATATAGTGTAGTCATAGCAGGCAAAGGTTAAGTACCACTGGTTTAATATATAACTATGTGGGTGATCATTCGAAGGAAGACATACAACATAAGATTGATCTATAAAATTGTATTGTATTCGCATTAGAATAAAATACTTTATTTCACATGTAATACAGCCTAAATTAAGGCATAGTATAATTTTTTTTCTTATGATATCGGTAGAAGGACGAGCAAATGGGCCACTTGATGGTAAGTGGTAGAAAACCAATGCGCCATCAACCTTGGGAACCAAAATGTTACGTCCCTTGTTCCTATAGTTATACTGGCTTACTCACCCTTAAAACCGGAACACAACAATACTGAGTACTGCTGTTTGGCAGTAGAATATCTGATGAGTGGGTGGTACCTACCCAGACGGGCTTGCACAAAGCCCTACCACCAAGTAAATAATAATGAGAAGATCGTGTCCTTAAAACATATATTTACATAATATTGCGACCCACCAAACGACATTAGAGCATCGTGGTAGAATAGAGTTCAAGCCTTATCATCAAGAAGATATAAGGCTTTAACCTAGCTCTGGGATAATTACTACTTTTACATAAAAAAATATATATTTTTATTCTGAAAATAAATAAAAACGTAAAAAGTTAATTGTAATTA
Organism: Vanessa atalanta; assembly: GCF_905147765.1. NCBI lineage: Eukaryota > Metazoa > Arthropoda > Insecta > Lepidoptera > Nymphalidae > Vanessa > Vanessa atalanta. The sequence continues at coordinate 4,848,617 of NC_061895.1, forward strand.
TCATAAAAACAAATTAAAACTAAACATCGGTTTAATATTATCTCTGATAGTCACAAGTAACAGTAATACAAGAACTATTCATTTATAAATTAACAAAACATATATGGTTGAAAGCATAAAACATTATTAGCATATTTGTTCAAATAAACTAACACGCGTATAGTTTATTTTTTATTACATCACTATTTTCAATTACTCAAATTATATCATTAATTATGTAATGGAACTCAAATATTACTACAACACTTTTTGTTCAAGTAAATTTTATAATTCTGTTAAATTAATCGGAAACACAAAACATTCTTCAAATACAGGTCATTTTTTTATGATTCGTGATGTTTATTTTATGAACGATATTCGGCTTTTAACCACAATAAGTTTCTTTCTAAAAGCACTAGAATATCATGAATAAGAATTATGATAAGCTACAGTTACATGTATCGTTTAAATGTCCTCCTGGCAAACAACTGGTTAGCCAAGAGACACATGTCAGACTATAATATATTTATGATATATATTCAAAGTTAGTCTTCTCCTAGGGAGTGCAGAAATAGGGGTACATGTCAGTCACCTCCTCGTGGTGTACTCTGGGCAACGGGGCCGGCTTGAGCTTGCTCGTCGGCCACGGCTAAGACTGGCGGGAGGGATGCCGCGGGGCTGCTCCTGGTACGTCCCTGATCGGCGTCAGGGCGGACCATGTGAGTGGCCTCGTTGGCTAGGAGGGAGTGGGAGGGCTCGCTACTCGAGCCTCCCAGGTGTTTTACACCGGCGGTTTGCGGCGGAGCCTACCATCTTATCCGCCGCAGGGCGTCAGCTTCGTTGACGCCCAGCCTCCAGTGGCGGACTCGGGGGAGTTCGCCACATTCCCGCGTGGAGGATGAGGAGGAAGGCGCGCACTAGGCGCGCTTTCCATGTATATTCAGCCGCCTTACGGCGGCTGCCGCTGGTTGGGTCGCGGTTGCATGCCCTTGGCGATCCCGTGACCTCACCACTCGGCGGCATGGTGGAAACCCGAGGATGGTTTTAGTGGGTAGGACAGGGCATTAGCACTAGCGTGCCCTGGCACGGGGCATTAGTTCCCGGTTGAGTCCCACATACCCGTCCCGGTCCCCCGACCGGGCGGCATGCGTAAATGCATTTCCTCCTCGTTAAACAAAAAAAAAAAAAAAGGGAGTGCAGAAATAAACTATTTCACCTTTTGAAGACGAGCCTCACCCAACTTTTTAATAATCACCGATACACTTGACTGGAAGGTCACGCTGCGAATGCTGATCAATATTCTCCAGTCTGGGGCTCGTCTTTCCAAACGACCATCGGTCCTTCGACATACAACATTCTTAATGATCTCTTATAATTAGTCAACATTTTTCCACCCAGAAATAATCTCCTAAGGATACCCGAGCCCTAGAGTAAACGAACTATAACTTTTGCGATGGACATCGTCGGACACATATCGGAGAAGATGCGTGACTTTATCATACACCTCCGCTGCTTCTCCCTTGATGGAACTCTCTTCTCGTTAGGGGACTAGAACTAGGCACCTACTAGACCAATAGGAACATTATTGAAACGATCATTTTTATAAAAATATCTCATTAAATTTCTTATTAATTTGGCCAACGTATATTTTTTTAACTAAATAAATTATATATCATTAAAAACCTACAAGTGTACTAGTTACTCCATAATTATTATTAGATGGGCTATTTTTTGCTTGAACCAAGCTATTAATATGGGAAAACCGCTAATGATTCATGCAAAGGCTTTTAAAGGTTAGAGGGTGCGACCCCAATCGAAGTGAATGTTTAAACTTATTTACAACAGTATTCCTTTGTATAAAAGATTACATTCAGTTTACAGTTAACATAGTTTAAATAATTTATCTTAAATGCCGAGCGTTAAGCTATATTATTATTAATAATTTCAATTTATAAAAGTTATTATTTAACAACAAATTAAGCGACTACGTACTCTTTTATTAATATTTATTTTAACTTCTAATGTTTCGGTTTCTGTCTTTGGGTTTTTTTTCGCTAATAAATTTGATATGGAGGTAGTTTGAGTTCTTCCCTGGAACTCAAACTACCTCCATATCAAATTTCATATAAATCGTTCCGCGGCTTAAGCGTGAAGGTAACATTCCGAGTAACTTTCGTATTTATATCATCAGTATAGATTTTATTATGCGAGTACGTATAGACAGGAAAAATGAGTACGCGCCTGCGCGGCTGATTTGTGTCGTCGTGGAGAAGAGTCGTCAGTTAGGATCGACATTCTAACTTTAACTGACCGTCTACACATTTTGATCACCACTTTTTGGATTTATAATGGATAAATAAAGTATTTAAGTATTACTATATGCTTTCAAGATTAAATTTGTTTAAGCAAATTTTTTACATACATTACATTAGCCTGTAAATTTTCCACTGCTGGGCTAAGGCCTCATCTCCCTTTGAGGATTGGAACATATTCCACCACGCTGCTCCAATGCGGGTTGGTGGAATACAAATGTGGCAGAATTTCGTTGAAATTAGACATATGTAGGTTTCCTCACGATGTTTTCCTTCACAGCCGAGCACGAGATGAATTATAAACACAAATTAAGCACATGAAAATTCAGTGGTGCTTGCCTGTTTAAGCAAATGTTTTATGTTATTTTTGTAATGTGTCTTCTTTTATGCTATCGTGTGAGTTCAAGTAGGAGTTTTTTCCATGAAGCTTTTTTACATAGATTAATCCCACTAGAAGATCGAGAATTATTTGTAAAAAAAATGAGTACCATTAATACAACATAACAAAAACTGAACAAATTATAACCCAATGACCTTTATAAGTCGCTATTGTTAGCAAAGTTCTACAAAACAACAATGTAAAGGAGCTCGCCAATCAATATCCATCCCTAGCACTTTACAAATAAAGGTTATAATGCTTAGAGCGAGTTTTAAAAAAAGGGATAAGACGATCCAATGGACCTTTTTATTCAAGGGCTCTTAAGTTCACTGGTAACGAGTTCGGTGTCATGTATGAGGGAAGGAGATGGGAGATCTATTGTTGTCAGGTTAATGACATCGATTGTTGTTTTTTTTGCGAGTTATTACGTTCCGTCCAATTTTTGATCTTAAAAACAGTTTGAAAGGTTTGTTAGAATTTTTTAGAGAGTCTTTTTCATAGTTTACGAGCAGCTGCGTGCTCAACTAATAAAGTCTACTGACACATAGTTTTCGTTTATTTTTATTTTCACGACGTGTATAAATATTGTTATTATTGTATATGAAAAAAAAATGATCCAAGTTATTACTCTGATCTCATGTTATGTATTCTGTTGAAACACGAAAACTGCTTAATACCGAACAAGTCGAAATTATCTCACTGTTAAGTAAAGCTAAGTGTTAAGTAGAAGATTATAGTTCCAACGTTCTGCTCCATTATAATACAAAGTTTCTTTTAGTTGTTGGTTATACATGGTGTTTGTTTAATTTTTTTTTACTTCAATGACTTTTATTAGCATTAACTTTAATCGACGCGTGTCTGAGTTATATTTTTAAGCCCTTGATGGTGACTATTTTAAATGTATTGATCAATTTATATTTGTAAAAATTTACATTTCGTTAGGTTTGATCGTAAATCAGGTATTAAACATTAACAAAACACTTCATTTAATTTTAAAAATAAAGTTTTCCAAACAGAAAAAATATAGTATAAGAATATTTTTAATTAAGTTAGTTTTGTTTAGATGGGGGCAATTGGATATTACCATTCATAATCTCTGTCAAACAGTATTAACTTCATTTGAAATGTCTTGAAGTGATAACTTCTTAGGGGGGTTCGTTACGTAGCGTTACGGCGCCAGACTGTCTGGCTTCCCATTCTCTTAAGTATACGGCAGTGGTAGGCAGGCTTTTTCTCTCTCACTGTAGCGCTAGTCGCATTTCGGACAGACTTTTTTAAGTTATCACTTCTGTCGGGCGCCCCGAGATACACTCGTAATATTTTTTAGAAGACTAAGTATCTAAATTTTAACAGGTTCAATATGTATGTATCTCAAATTATCGTCAAGAATATATATTTTACTAGTTACCAGCCCCGTCTCCACGCGGTTACTATAAGGGTCTATTTACAAATTTTATATTAATCTAAGAAAGTTGAACTTACATAATCAACTTTTATATACATACATATAAACCTTCTTCTTGAATTACTCCGCTTATTGATGGAAATCGCTTTAAAATCCTTTGCGTAGTTCAAAAGATCTAAGCGTACAGACTTTGTTTTATACTAATTAGAGATTTAAATACATAAAAATATATGCACATTTAGAACTTAAATATGTATAAACAATATAATACAATACATAAGTATATAAATATATATGTAGAAGATTACGATCAGACAAAAGATTCATTTTATAGTTTTTGTTCTAGCTACCTTTTTTAGTTTTCATTTTTATATAAACAAATTACTAAATTTATCCCAAACTGGTCACTTTTATGAAAATGTTACGTATTATTCTGTTACAATTTTATTCTCTAAATAGAACAACTAGGGGATTCCCTACAGATTAACATAAATTTTAATCTAGTTAACGAGTTAATCCTTTAGTCTTAATCAATATTAATCACACCCATAACCGATAAAACTGAATTAACCCTTCACTAAGTCTTATCTGATAGACGCTTGGGATAGCTCAGAGCAGGTTATTTAGAAATGGTATCGCACACTGGTGTGACAATATATTTTTTTCTAAACTACGATACACACACATATAAAACCTTTTTGATAATTTCTAACTTTTATAATTAAATAATCTTTTGTGATTTTTTTTTTGTGTAACGATGTCCCGGTTTTAATGGTGAGCCAGTGTAATTACACTATGTATAACATCTTAGTTCCCAAAATTGGAAGCGCATTGGCGATGTAATTAATAGTTAATATTTCTTAATACGCCAATATCTATAGGCATTTGTGACCACTTACCATTAGTTGGCATAATTTGCCAGTACTTGTATATCTTTTTTCAAATTAAGTACCACTAATTCATCGATTATTATACAATTAAACATCAATATGTATATTGTAGTCGTATTCCAATATATTTAAGTGAGCAAATCTAGCGTATTAGGGTCGTCTGCCTTTTTGAAATAAATTAATTAAAAAAATCGATTTTTCTGCAAACCGTACATTGTACTTCTATAGATTACAATGCTCTATAACCTTAGTATTTACTAAGATTACTCGAGTTAGAGGGTTACCGGCTTAAACGTAACAAATCGCCGCCCGAAGTTTCGCGTAATGGGCGATTTTATTTTACAATCTCGCTTTAAATCGAGTTCGAATGAGTCTCGTTCGAGATATTCAATTTTATGATGGAAAGTGTAATTTAAAAGTTTGCAAGAAAAGTCTCTCGGTAATGTCGTTCTTACGTTCTAATAATGCTCGGGAATGTTTTAATTAAAATGTATTTTATAGGATTTTTCGGTTGAGCTTTTATTGCAGAAACGAGTATTAAAATGGTGATTACTGTTTCTTAGAAAAAAATAATTCCGGAACATTAACTGGGTAGTTAGTATCTAAAATGACAATTACAAAGTCTATCTATGTAACAAATATTCATATTTTTTTTTATTTATACATATATTGTGAAGAATTTATATGATATAATATATATTACATCATTTTATAAAATAATATTTCTATCAACGTTTTACCGTAGAACTGCTACGAGATTGTAGAACTACGTGCTACGGATTATATTTTACAATCCGGTAATGGCAAGAATAGATAAACATTTTCGTTGAAAATAACTTTGATACTACATAGCAATCTACATGTTCTTGAACATGTTACAGGAATGCGGTGTAAGGAAACTTCGGAAAAGCTTAACGGCGCTACGCAAGAATGAAAGGAAAAAACCTACGACCTTAAGCCTGCCGCTCCCCTCGATTTATTAGGTAATGGTAGCGATATATGTCTTGCGAAATATATTGCTATTATACACAATATAATTGTGCATTTTTTAGATTTTCTTATACTTTTTATTATTATTTTTTTAATTTTGGAATTCATTTTATTAGAAATGTTTACTGTAGTTGTATTTATATATATTTTTAAATACATAGGCAGGCAGGCCTACGTATTAAAAATATGTATAATAACTAACTGGTGGTAAGTGCTCACCACTATAGACGAAATATTATTTAATTGAAAAAATATTATATAAAGTAATTATAGCCATAGTTGTATGATCTGACCGAAACCTATTCTCTAGAAGAAATGATAGTTATAGAAGAAGATCTTCTTAAATTGGTTGTAGACAAACCTGACATGGCTCCGGACAGAACTCGATTGCCTGCCACTTTCCCGCGGCTGATTTATTTTGTCATTACGAGATGTACGGGCATTGTTCCTTAAGATTGATCGTTCAGGACATTTAAATATTATTAAATTAGCGTCATTAATAAAATTTACTATATGTAAGGAATAATAATTTTATACCTTTGCCTAAAATTGTGACACCAACAGATAATTGTCTATTTAATAATAAACTGCGAATTCATGAAAACTATGATGAACGGTATATTTATAATTTATCTTTAAAAATGAAAGAGTCTACTGGAAGAAACTATTTATTTAATTTTTTTGATGATAATTGATTAATTTAAAATACATTGCAAAATTGTAATATACAATTTATTTATGTAATAACACAAAAGATTACATATTTATATGAAAATGAGTCACCTCATGATAAGTGGTCACACAATCACCCACAAACATTATTGCTGTATGGAATATTAACCATTATTTACATCGCCGAAGAGCCATCAACCTTGGAAACAAGGCTTTATGTCCCTCGTACCTGCTTCGCCCTTACAATACTTCTAAGTGTTTCTGTTTGCCGATTGAATCTATGATGAGTGTTAGGTACCCAGCACATGGCTCTACCAACAAATTGTAATATTATAAACGACAATATTACATTAAAATATTTTCTATGCTTACCCTTAAAAGGCGTCAGATTAAATGAGCTCTGGACTTTGAAACTGAAAGACTGACACAAAATGAATGGATGGAAAACTACAACGATGAAGATGAATCTCAAGTAGCAAGCTGCTAGCTGAACGAAGTGTTTTGTCATAGAAATGAAATAAAAAAATACTATTTACATTTCAGGTACGGAAGGATTAAATACGAGCGTGAAAAGTAAACGAGGAGTTCTTATTTTTCCTCCGTCGAATCGAAAGCTATTTCAGTTGAGATCTGTAACTGGACTTGAGTTTGCGTAATCAGAGAAAGAAACGAATACAGGACTTGCTCCATTTTATTCATATACCTTGTTGGGCTCAAAGTGGCACATCAACATGACCAATGGTAATTCGCAATGTTGGCAATTTTTGGAAAAAATCAACCATAATAGTAATAGTCGTAGAGGAATAGAGTGCAGTTCCCGTGTCGAGTTTTTCCCTCAATTCCCCAATGTTATCAACGCAAGGTAAGTTATCCAACTTGCTTACTCGAAAATCGCCCAAAAATCGTTATCAAAATATTGTCTTCGGACCTTTGGGTACAATATTGGTCTGGTTATTTTTTGAACTTAGAACGCAAGTTTGGAATCCTTTCAAATACGAAATATATATACGAATTTGTTTAAATAAAGCTAGTTCAAAGTGCAAAATCAAACAGAACAATTGTAACATTCCATACTTATTAGTCTTAAACAATAAAAGTTTTAAAAGGATATCATAAGATTATTAATGCAATGTTGAAATGTATTATTGTATATTTAAGCCGAGATGGCCCAGTGGTTAGAACGCGTCCATCTTAATCGATGATTTCGGGTTCAGCCAGGACCCAGGGCGGCAACGCTGAATTTTCATGTGCTTAATTTGTATTTATAATACATCTCATGCTCAGCGGTGAAGGAAAACATCGTGAGGAAACCTGCATATGTGTCTAATTTCAACGAAATTCTGCCACATGTGTATTCCACCAACCCGCATTGTAATAGCGTGTTGGATAAAGAGAGGAGACCTTTAGCCCAGCAGTGGGAAATTAACAGGCTGCTAATTGTATATTTATATGATAAAATAAACGATATCAATCACACAAGTATGTATATGTTACATTTTAAAATATCATCTAAAATAATATACTCTATGCGTTAATACATACATTAATAAAGTTTGAATTAATGAATAGGAAGATGTTGTGTCAAAACTTATCATTATTAATTAATTCAATTTCTCGTTCAAACTTGTCTCAAAGAAACTAGAAAACTCTCCACACTAAGTTCCCAATTCAGTTAATAATATAATTATATATTCGTATATTTTTCTTTCATTATTTGATGTGTATTAATTACATAATTAGTACACGCTTTTTTCACTTTCAATATTCCATTAGGTGTGTATTGGTTGCAGAGCCGTTGATACATAGTGTACCCAGAGAATTGGGATTGCATTTAATATGTAGTCATTCTTGCATACACTAGGTCTATGCACAAAACAGCAAACGGTTATTCCCTTATGACGTTACAGAAAAACACAACGACAAATAAGGATAGACAATAAGAGCCGAGATTATCCATGATTAGAAGGCTCTTAACCGATGATTGCTGGTCCAAATCCAGACAACCACTTCTGAATTTCCACGTGGTTAATTTAAGTATATAATTCATCTGAGACCTTCAAATACATTCTGCCACATGTGTTATTGCATTGGAGCAGTGGGATTAAACAAGCTGCAAACCTTCTCCCCAAAGAGAGAGGAGGTCTTAACGCACCAGCTGTTACTTTACTTTTATAGATTTAGAGCTTTACCCGCGCGAAATTTATAAAACTATATATATATAAACTATATCTATATCTATATTATTGTCTGTCCTTACTTTTAGTTGTATATATAGTATACAAACTGTCTACCCCCATTGGATCCCAGGCTTAGCAGTTTAAGCATGAAGAGGTTCTAGACAGAGTTACTTTCGCAATTATAATAATCGTATATAAAATAAAATTTTATTTACCAAATCAGTTTTGAATCGTTAAGTTACATTATTTAATTAAAAGTAAAGCTACTAAGGATGAATATTGAAAGTACCTTAAAAACACATCAGGATATCCAGTAGTATCGCTTTATAACCTTGAAAAGTTCAACTTAATCTAACTTGAAGTAAATTATAACAACTTGGTATATGAAATCCCATATCATTCATGGATCCTATTTAATTCAGAATAGGTTTTAACCGCATTTCAACATAACACACCGTAAACTAAACTTCCACGTATATGAATACGTAAAATTTTCTGTTTAAATCTAACCAAATTCGGTTTAAGCTCGCCCGTTTGAATTTACGAAATATTGTTATAACTTGTGTTGTTAAATCATTTCTATAGAAGTGTTATCTAAAAATTAATTCTATTAAAGTGTTACTGAAAAATCGCTTTTAGTATTCGACATATCCATATAGTTTTTTATTTGAAACTAAAGTTTAGAATTATTTTCGCATTTATAATATCAATCTAGACTAGGAAGTCGCCCACGAAACGCTTATTATAAGGATTTTTTAGGAATTTCGTAACCTATGACAGGTTTTGTTTTGGTTTAATTTCATTGTAAACTGCAAGTCATACATCTAAATATGGCGCCAAAATGATGAAACCCTATTTAAATTTTTTTTTTTCTTATACAGCCGTATCACCGCTCTCTAGCCGGCTAATAACTTATTTCCACTCTCTAAAATTAATTATTTGTTAAATTATAACAATTTAGTAAATAACAATCAAGAATCTTCTTTAACCTACACATCTACGACTGGAGCTCTTCAAAATGAGTTTATAACCGATTTTTATGTGTTTTTATACTAACAAAACCATGTGCCACCGACTCTAAGGACTAAGATGTTATGTTCCTTGTGTCTGAAGTTATACTGGCTCACTCATCCTTCAAACTGGAACACATTACAATTCAGTAATGTTCATTTGAATGGGTGGTACCCATAAGGACTTGCACAAACCCTGCCACTAAGTAAACTCTGTATGATACGTCAATATTTTTATGTCGTACAATAAATTGTAAATGATAGAAGTCAAAAAGTTAAAAATAAAGGTAAAAAAAGCCGAGATGCCCAGTGGTTATAACTCGTGCATCTGAACTGAATTTTCATGTACTTAATTTGTGTTTATTATTCATCTCGTGCTCGGCGGTGAAGGAAAACATCGTGAGGAAACCTGCATGTGTCTAATTTCAACGAAATTCTGCCATATGTGTATTCCACCAACCCGCATTGGAGCAGCGTGGTGGAATAATCTTCTAACCTTCTCCTCAAAGGGAGGCCTTAGCCCAGCAGTGGGAAATTTACCGGCTATTAATGAATGATGTATGTAAAAAGTAAAAAAAGTCCTGGAAATGTCCCAATGTCGGGCTAAGGTCTCCCCTTTAGAGGAGAAGGCTTAGAGTTGATGTTTCAATACGAGATTCGGCATATATTATGTTTGAAGTAAAAAACAATACATACTTAATTAAAGTTTAACAAAACAACATTAATTAAAACTTAAATATCATATGAAAGAAAATTATGACGTAGAGGAGAAGTCTAGAATGCTAGAATTAGGTCACGTATACATAAGGGTAATGTAATCTAACTTGTTGAACCTCAAGTTTCAACATGTTAGGCAACTTGGTTAAGCACGCCCTCGTAAGATGGCTCCTGAAATGTATATTTTATGCCTTCAAGATATTTACTTACACAATCTTTGTATTATGAACTTGGTATAACTTGAAGTGTTTATGGTATTCTATACAATTACTGCACGGGATGCTTTTATAACTTAAGCGATGTTTAGCTCAGTGGTAAACATCGTGAGGAACGTGGGTTCTCGGGTTTTGTTCCGAATTCATCTAGTGGTCCACATTGATAGGAAACGATGACTCGTCGATATCCGCAAATCCTCATTGAAGTAGAGTAAAATAATAATATTGATGTGTTATATGGTATATAGAATGTCGTATTCTACTCTGAGGTAATGCAGCCGTTATCAATGCGATTTGTGTTACAAAAGAGCGCTATTCGCGCAATAGAATAGACCCCAAATATTATTTAATATATAGGAAGCGTCAATAGCGTAATAGTTTACGGGTTATCTAGCAATGTAGAAAGTCACATGTTCGAATAGGACCCCTTGGACTATTGTCGTCCCAATACCTAGAACAGCTTTAAGATTAACTAAATGTATTCGATAAAAAACCTAGACAGACAGGCTTGAACGAAGCCCTGGTACCAAGTAAATTGTACAAGTATAATAAATGTATTCATTTATTCGTAATAATTATAATTATATCGAGTAGAGAATACATCTCAACATACATCCGAACTTGAAAACTCAAATAATAGGCCCCAATTAACCAACGCACAACCGAGAATCAAAAGTCGATAACCAACTATCAAAGTGCTCTCAACTGACAAATATTCCATCTCGGTCGAAATCACCACTTTGACAAACCAAGGACGTAAGTAATTCGATTAGTAATTGTCAAATGAATAATGATAATTCCCAGACAGGTTGCTGACGTCATTAGGCTTTCATTGCAATATTGTGACGTGGAACTATTTTTGTTAATGGACCTTCTTTGTACGCGATAATCTTGAAATTTTGATATCGTATTTGAAGGGGAAGTACTTCGTGCAACCTCGTTTTGGTAGGTATCCTTCACCCATCACATATTCTACCGCAAGACACCAATACCTAGTAAAAGCTACGTTCATATGTAACCATTTAAAATTACTTTTTTGATGTAGTCATTTATTTTTGTTTTGGTTAGATGTTTTTATATGACTGCTATCTAATAATTTAAAATTATAATAGTTAACATATTTTTAGTACATAAAAGCAATAAAGCTGTTAGAATTAATTTCGTATTATGTATAAAACCTTACTTTAATGCAAGCTGAATTTGCGAAATTACTGTATATATTATGACCATAAGTAGACCGCTGGCAAAATTTCCTTATTGCACAGAAATTTTGATTCTTTAGCAATATGAATCAGCTTCAAATGAAGAGAATGATTCTAAATCATTTAAAATGTTCACAGCACTTACCTTCAGTTTTTGAAACGCTGATCAAAGTTAGATTAACTAATTTGACTTTAATCGGAACGGCAATTTGTCGATGCTACCTGATGAGATAATCGGCTACCAATCAGCGTTCGAAATTTAAACAGACTCTGAAAAGGGTACTTTTAAAACTCAAGTGAGAATTCTGTAAAACATAATTCGACATCATTAACAGAACGTAAATACCCCAAAAGTCAGAAAGATTCTCGTCCGCATAAATATGATTTTTCATAGCGCAATCTTTGAATGGCATGACGCAAAATAAATTCTTAAGCTGTGTTCCGGTAAAAGGAAAATGCTCTTTTTAGTTATCAATACGCCTTGGTGACAAAAGTCTCCGTAATAAGCGGCTTCAAATAAATAAATTATTCATTTTATATATTGCTATAGAATTTCTATAAAATTTTGAATATTATTGCCAATTAGAAGACCTTGAAATACCGGTTGTGATAGGAAAGATTGATGGAAGATGACATTTTTTACCTAACCGGTTGTGTCTTATCAGGTAAATGACACTAGCCTCATGACTTACTATGTAAATAAACAGCAACCCTAAGATAAACGAAAGAACGTTAAAATATATTCAAAATATATTTCCATTACGGTAAACCTCACATTGAGAGAAACAGTTCTCTTTGTAAGAGACAGACTGAAGGTTGACAAACGATTTTTGGGATTCTATTCGTTCGATATATATGTCTACGACTAATCTGAGCAGACGTTAACCTATTTCAATACAGATTTCAATTGATGTTTTCAGTAAAAATATATTTATGTATTGATATGTAAACTATAGCCGAAACAAATCTTCGACTGAGACACGTGGATCATAAACAAATATTGCGTCGTCATATTCAAGCCAGCCATCTTGTTTCTCGTTTTCTTGATTCTTTTTTCATATCCCTAATTTGTTTTCCATGATAATTTTATAATTTTCAGTAAAGGAAAATATTTGCCTAGAAGTTAGAAATTAACAAGCTGTTATAATCACTTCATGGAGTTCATTCAATGGAGTATTACAAATAATAATAGTTTGTTTTATACCATCTTTTATTTAAATTGCTGTTTGATTGTTAGTTTGTTTTGATCGAATCTTTCACCCTGAATTACAACCCTTCCGCTTGTCCTTCGATTTTTTATGGAACTATTTGGCAGAAGTTTTACATACACGGTATAGTTTTGATCTTTATGCATTTGTATGATACCAGTAAGCTTGACCTGATTCTAAATTCATGATTGGTTCCAGACGAAGAACTCTTTAACGGCAAACAGAACAGGTAAGAAATTCAATACATAGCATTTGTTTTTTAATTTATAATAATAAAGAAAATGATATGCTATAAATATAAATTGTATATCATTTTCTTTATAAATAAATTACATCTGAACAAATCAGGGGCTCATTCAGTCACTAGTTATAGTAAAATTATTAAGAACATAACCCTTAATAATTTTAATAATTTACCCTTAATATATTAACCCTTTCCGAATAAAATTCTTCGCTGAAAGAAAACGGCTATAGGAATTTTTGGGCTATCATTTTTATTCTGCTATTCCATCCATACATTCCAAACCAATTTTAAACGATCTTTTGGATCGTTATTATTTCTAACAATCTAACAATGTATGATAGCTTATATCCAAAGTCAACATTTAAGATTTTCATCTTCGGATAATAAAAGTTTTACCAATTTGTAGTCAAAATACGTTCTCTCTTTGAAAATAGTCAATAGCTGCATCCTTTTGGTTACATTTAATCTAAAATATATTCTCTTCTGTCCTCGAAAATGCATTTAAAAGCCTACTTGAATAAAATGTATGGTTATCTTCTGTATAACAGTAATATTGAATGATATTAATTTCACTTCTCTCATTTTATAATAAATACTTAATAAGTAGGATAACATTGCAACTCGACGACGAACATAAAATAATAGTTTGTCAATATGTCTGTGTATAAATAGACATATTTATATTAGTTTTGTTATAGCTATTTCATTTATGATCCGATTTAAATTATAATCATTATTTTTATGTTCGGTTCAGTTTAGCTTTAAGGTAATGGAATATCTCAATTTTATTGGTTTTGGACGTTGTTAATGTTTATTTTTATTCGAACAATTCTTGTCATTTACTATCATCACCAGAATAAATTTATATATTTTTTTTCTTTTTAAGCAGTTAATATTTTGGATTATTAAATCATCATCATTATTCATAGGAGTTTTGAATGATAAATTGTAAAAATAACATTAAAGTAAAAAAAAAGTAAAGTAACGTCCTGAAAATTTCCCACTGCTGGGCTAAGGGCTGAAATCCATCACGCTGAAATTAGACACATGCAGGTTTCCTTACGATGTTTGAAAAATAATGACTAAAGTTGTCTGTATTATAAGCGAATTTTAATATACGTTCATCCACCATAAGTACTGAGATAACCCTTCAGGTTTCATAATAGCAAAGTGATTTGTCAGAGGGCTCAATGTCGCGTGGCGTCGCGTGCCCCAGGCAGTTACCGGTTGGGGCAATCCATTTCTTTGCCCCTGACTTTTGCGGGGCAGTCGATAGTAACTTTGATATAGGTCTAACTCCATCAATGTAAATGGTTTTTTCAATTCGCGTGTCAGTTCGAGAGAACTATGTTTAAACGATATTTACGTATGTATTTGTCATGAATTAAAATTGAAATGTAGTTGAATTAAATTTTCTGTGTTCTTTTATGTTATGATGAGTTATCTTTCTAAATATAAATATCAAAATATATGTTATATTGACTATAAATGTCGTCAACCTTGAATTATTGTTTATTTGGTAGTACAATATGATTACTCAGACAGGCTTAAACTCTACAGGCTTGCTCTACTACTAAGTATTTAAATTATTCAAAAAATATAAAGAAGGTTTTAAGTGCAATTTCAATTTGACCTATTCTAATAATATAAATGAGAAAATTATTTTTTTCGCTCAAAATGTTAAATAAATTCAAATTAAATTATTTAAGTCGTACTCTTTATTCTGCCATGTAAATAAGCGTTTTTTAGTGTATTATTATTACAAACTATAACTCAATTTTTTTTAGTTTAAATTTCATATATTCTTAAAATAACTTTTGATGATGCTGGTTACCAGCTTTGACCAAATTCTGAGACGCGTATCATGTGCGTGTTAGATGAGAATCTTACTTATAAATATAAAAAAGTAAAGCAATATGTAATAGCCTATTGCTGGGCTAAGGACTTATCATTTTTATAAATAGACAGCGCGATTTTTAAGACATATTCTGCCTCGCACAACCACTCTGTGCTTTCGCTGGTGGTTTTTCCGAACCGATACGACTTGGGAACCTTCAAGAAAAGAGCGTACTCCTTCCTTAAAGGCCGGTAACGCACCTGCAAGCCGCCTGGTGTTGCAGATGTCCATGGGCGGTGGTAGTCACTTTCCATCAGGTGAGCCTCCTGCTCGTTTGCCACCTATGACATAAAAAAAGACAGCCAGATTGGCAAATGGATCAGCCATCATCCACCCAAGGTTCAATCACACATAGACACTGTAAAATATTTTAAACACCCCTTACGTCAGCAATGTACTACCAAGATTGTCCCATGAGCTAGTAGCACACTGACTCACTCACAATTCAAAACGGTGTAATGTTATTTATTTAACGTAAAAAAGTTATATATTATAACAGTATTCCATAGGTATGCCTGATTAAATGTAGTTCTTTAGTCAAATTGCTCTTAGCTCAAGGGTTAAGTCTTGTCCATATCGATACTGGACTTGACCGACTTTTTTGTCTTCCACTGATTGAACAAATATGCCATAATATCCTTTAGCAAATAAGGCATGTGACCTAAAAATATATATTGGAGAGTATTATTTAAATAAATAAGAATTACAGTTATCATCTCATTATTTTTTTACTAGCTGAACCCGTGGCTTCGTCATTTTGGATTTCAGTTTACGACGAAAGTGCTACAAGAAGTTTACAGCCCTCTATCGCCAACAATACAGGGTGTACAAAATTTCATCAAAATTGATTTAGTCACTTAGACGTTAAAGCGTAACAGAGGGACGGACAGACAGAATTACTTTCGCAATTATAATATAAGTAAAGATGTTCTGGTTGATTAATTAGTTAGGTTAAGACCTATTTATGAACTAAGAGTTCTATAATGTATTTATGATTACCTCGTTTATCTACTAGAAACCTGATATGGCTAGAGACCTCGGGTTCAAAACCCAAGGCGACCTACACCTCTAAATGTAACTAAGTTTTTCAGGAATAAAAAATATTAGAAGCAGCTCGAAGTTGGCAACGTTGACACTCCCTAGCTTCATACATCGCCATTAGCCTGCCCTAAACTCTCTCCAAGTACACACATAATTGTGCACGATATAATATTTTGTGCTGTACTCTGTGAAGAAAAACCGCGTTGACCGTCATCAAGAGGACACTCATTAACCAATATAATTAATGTACTTGCAACAAATTAATTTATATATTCAAAACAATTTACATACTACTCAAATAAATGAAAAGTTATGTAATGATTAACCCATAAATAGCAACAGAATACAGTTTTAACAAGAAATATCACGCTTGTATTCAATTACTTAAAATAAACACAAATTTATTGATAGTTGCTCACTAGTGGCGCCAACTAGTGAACTACCTGAAAATACTCATTGATTCACCTAAATATTAATAGTTATTTAAATAGCATAACGCATTGTTAAATCTATATCAGTAGATACGATGTGTTATATAATTAACAGTACTGTTTATATATATTCTTCTTACTATGTGTAATTTATTTACTCATCCTCGTGTATAAAAAGATTGATCAAATATAACCTTTACCTAGGTTTTAATAATCTAGGTCACACATACGAAGCAAAGTAGGTTGCGAGAAAAAATGTAATTAAGATATAATGTGTACCCTCTCATTAACATATATTCAACACAAATAACGTGAAAATATATTTCACATAAAGTATGATAAATTAAATATTGAACTTTTCACGAAAATACTAATCTCTAAAACTACTAACAAATGTTTATATATTTTTTTATATCTATTATTTAAATAGATAGAGGTTTATTAAATAGATATATGAATATGAAATACAGTGGAAGGGAAGGCTGCCAACATTTTGCCTCTGTACAGCTGAGCTAATTCTCTGAGAGGAAAATTGTTGGCCAGCATGCTACTAGCTCGTAGACGCATTAAAAGGTTACGTACTTCACAATAATTGTGATAATCTTCGTCAAGTGAATTATAACAAAAAATTTTTTGAATATTTTTTTAATTTAACACACACTAGAGCCGAGATGGCCCTGTGGTTTGAACGCG
This sequence comes from Vanessa atalanta, assembly GCF_905147765.1. Lineage (NCBI taxonomy): Eukaryota > Metazoa > Arthropoda > Insecta > Lepidoptera > Nymphalidae > Vanessa > Vanessa atalanta. The sequence goes on from NC_061895.1 coordinate 4,866,079, forward strand.
TGCATCTTAACCGATGATTTAGGGTTGAAACCCAAGCAGGCACCACTGAATTTTCATGTGCTTAAATTGTGTTTATAATTCATCTCGTGCTCAGCGGCAAAGGAAAACATCGTGAGGAAACCTGCATGTGTCTAATTTCAACGAAATTCTGCCATATGTGTATTTCACTACCCGCATTGGAGCATTGTGATGGAATATACTCCAAAACCTTCTCCTCAAAGGGAGAGGAAGGCCTAAGCCCAGTAGTGGGAAATTTACAGGATGCTAATGTTATGTATGTAACACACGCTAGGTTTTTTTTAATTATTTTCAATCTTACAAATGGGAGCGTTTAGATAGATGAATGTTTGTTACACAATTACTCCAGAACAGCTAAACGAATGTAAAGGAAATTTGGCACAGATAGATTATTGTCTGGAATAGCACATACGGTACTTTTTATCCCAGAAAGAATTTATCTAGCAACATGCACCCCTCTCCCGCAAACGAAGCCTCAGGTGGAAACTGATTTATGTATGTTTAAAATAATATATCATTTCGATAGAATCAGACAATCATTGTATAAACAAGAGAAGTCAAAGTAAACTTGTAACACCAAGTTTCCGACTCCGCAAAGTCAACACGACCTTCCTCGGGCAAGGTATTTGCTCCTGAATAAGATTTCGTCATTTATATTTTATACTTTGTCTATTAATAAAATTAAATCTTATGTTAACTTAAGCTATATCTGACCGGGTCGTTATTACTCCTACGAAAAACACTTTTTGTACTGAAAACAAATTATTATAATAAAACCAGTCGAAGTTCTATAATAAACAAAATTATGATGTTAAAAATATTATAGGCTGAATACGAGAGCCGAGATGGCTAAGTGGTAAAAACGCGTGCATCTTAAGCGATGATTTCGGGTTCAAACTCAGGCAGGCACCACTGAAATTTCATGTGCTTCATTTGTGTTTATAATTCATCTCGTGCTCGGCGGTGAAGGAAAACATCGTGAGGAAACCTGCATATCTGTGTCTTGCCTGCATGCAATTTCAACGAAATTCTGCCACATGTGTATTCCGCCAACCCGCATTGGAGCAGCGTGGTGGAATGTGCTCCAAACCTTCTCCTCAAAGGGAGAGGAGGCCTTTATCCCAGCAGTGGGACATTTACGGGCTGCTAATGCTAATGCTTCTCTCCAAATATATATAAGTTTAAATATGAAGTTTATATGAGAAAAAGTGTTACTACCAATCTAAATTCCGAACTAGGTAATTTTACATTAAACGATATTCTGTATAGTTACGATTAAAAAGTGCTTTTAAACTTATACTGATATAATAAACAGATAAAATTTAGGGAGTAATCTTCGGAACTAATGAGCAAATTCTAAAAATGTTTTCATTGAAAGAAAGGCTACATCATTGCGGATCGCTACTAGTTATAATATTATATTCATAAAATTTTCTTTTCGCTAATAAAGATTTTTTAAATTTTCACCCCAAATTCTTAACTACTTTTTTTTTTATATTATAAATTATTGATCAGTTATTATAAGATATTATTATTATTATTACGTAAAATTTTATCTCCAATTTCCGTTTTAGAAATTTGTTATTCAACTACCTTATTATTCGAGTTGTGGCTTTAATCTTGAGTCAAATCAACATTACTAATACATTTACGATCTTGCTCTATATCTCAACCAGGTCACGTGCCGGTGATGACGTCACTGGACAATATTTGCAAACGAATCAACGCTTTAAGTATATCTCGGGACTGTCAATGTTTATGACATTCGATGTAAAATGATTTGTATTACAAAAATCTATGTTCATAAGGAAAAAATTACAAAACTTACACTTATAATATACTTATGCAACTCATTTTGGAGTAGGTTTTAGTATATAATTACATATCAAGAAATGTCTGCCGGTTTTGCTTGCATTAGCAGCCCGTAAATGTCCCACTGCTAGGATAAAGGCCTCCTCTCCCTTTGAGGAGAAGGTTTGGAGCATATTCTACCACGCTGCTCCAATGTGGGTTGGCGGAATACACATGTGGCAGAATTTCGTTTAAATTAGACACATGCAGGTTTCCTCACGATGTTTTCCTTCACCGCCGAGCACGAGATGAATTATAAACACAAATTAAGCACATGAAATTTCAGTGGTGCCTACCTGGGTTTGAACCCGAAATCATCGGTTAAGATGCACGCGTTCTCACCACTGGGCCATCTCGGTTTTGCTTGCATATAACAATATTGTTTTAATTGTGCTGATTGGACTCAAATTACAATAATTTGGTAGACGGACAACTGACAAATGAGATTAAATTGATCAAAACAGGAAATTATTTCAAGATATATATATTTTTCTTTTTAATATTTAATTGATAATTGTATGTAGACATTGTTGTCACTTATAAGAATTTTTTAAATTAAGTCTTAAATATAAACCATCAATGTGAACTTGACCTTAGTTTTAATAAACTAAGCTCGCTCAAAACGGTAATGACGTCACAAGATGACATTTAATAGAATTTAGCCGTAATATGTTCTGCTTGATTAAAGCGTTTCCTACGAAGTATATAAAGTTTAAACAGATATTTTTACATTTAATAATACTTTACTAGGAATATGTGTATGAGAAAAGTTATTTTAACATAATATAATTTATGATTCGAGAACGTTCTTTATTTGAATGAATATTGTTTCATCGTTTACTTTAAGTCAAACTTCTTTGTTGCTATGTAGCAGAAAAGTTTGATTTCAAGGCCACGTTACGTTTTTCCCAACAAAGACGCAAGAATATATTTAACACGTCGAACGTATTTTCACTGCTACTTTAACACGAAAAAATATAACAATTTATTTCAAAATCAATGTTGCCATAATCAAACTTAATTATATTCAACTTGACAGTGGACTACTAACAGAGCAATTATCGTCATTAGAAGCAAAGCTTCGCAGCAGAGGTTAGCTAATTAGCTGCCTAATGGTTTATTGTATCTTACAATAATGAGTTGTGTGCTTTGCAACATAAATAATAATATAGTATATGTTTATGTTTGTTGTATAATATATCTTTTAAATAAAGGTGCAAGTATTGAAGTGCATTACCGTGTTATAATTATAAATCTATTATAAAATTTCAACTAAATATCAAATATTATTTTTATATAAAAATATTTAAATTAAAAAAAAGCTGTTATGTAAAAAATATATAAAATATTTTTTCTCTTTAATTCAATAAGTATCACTTGGTGGTAGGGATTCGTGTAAGCATATCGTGGTATGTACCAACCACTCGTCATAAAATACCGGTAAATAGAAAAACTTACAAATAGTACTCAGTATTCTTGTGTCCCGTTTGAATGACAAGTAAACCGATGTAATAGGCACAAGTGTTATAATATCTTTCCAATAACAATAAAAAAAATTGCGATTAAATTGTCGTCTAATTTATTCTATAGTATAATCAGGCCCTAATCTTTAATGAACTAGGTCACGTAGGATGACGTCACAGGACAATCGTTGACATAGACCGATGTGTAGTAATTAAGCCCTTACTGGGAAGGGTGGGATACGGTTGACTGCATAGATATAAATAAGGCTAAGCTTTAAGGTATCATAACGTAACGTTTTTCTTAGTGTAACATACTATAAGATTCAATGTCGTTAATTTTTTATTAGTAACTTAGGACCTTTTACATTTAAGTAATCGTAGTTATTTCAAATATGGAATTGTGATTCGAATTTTGGCCGCAATTGATATCGTACTCCTCTTTGTTCGTGATACGAGTATGTTTCTATCATAAACTAGATGAGAAACCCGGCTTCGCTCGGGTAAAATAAATAAAACTAAACAAATATAAATATATTGACTGCCGTACCCTTGCACCAAATGATTATTTGGAACACTTCTTTCTAAACGCACCCGTCACCGTCAAACACCCGACCGTTAAACCGTTCTGCCATTGAATTTCATGTGAAATAAATCGATTATTATTTTGTTGATACATGTTACCAATTAAAAATCCTTAATTTTTAACGATCTATAATTGTGGATAGCTTTAGGTCGGGTCTATCTTAGATCTGTGCGAAATGTTTGATAAATATAACCTATGTTGTTTACACTTTTAACGTATCACTTTGTATGTTACCCAAGTCAGATATTAATTTTAAGTGCTTAATGATAAGTTGATGCTGTAACTTTTCCAATAAATAAATAAAAATAAATAAATATATATAAATATGTTATCATAGATAACTGTGTAAAAAGGACATATATACAATATAAATACCGTTATAGTGTATGTTCAAAATCTAAAAACAAAATGAATTGTTTAAGTTAGCGTATGTTATAAATATATAAATTAAAAATCACCGTTATCTTACCCATAACAAGATATTTCGAATTATATTCTAAATATGAACAAAAAGTATACATAAGTACAAAATTCTGTATAGTTTTTTAAAGATCAACAATTTTCTTATTCAAACTTTACTTGTATCAGTCTTGTTCGTTTTGATTTCAGTTCAGTTCAGTTTACACACTGTTATGTTTCTTTTCAAATACTTGACGTGACTATTTCAACTAAAACTGATATATTTTTTTAAAGATAACTAATTATATTTCACCGTTTTAACTGCCGCTTAACTGTTTGTTGAAGTTTATGATTCGTTAATCATCGGCTCTTTGATGTCCCAACGTGAATTTATATAATCTGTAATACATCTTAAATAGACTGTCTAACGCAAAAACTATTACTATAAGAAAAAAAACTTATAATGACAAACTTTAAATTGCATAAAAGCCTAAATAGATAAAAAAAATCTTAAACTAAATTGTGATGCTGCCTGGTAATAAAAATTAGTGAGGTCAATAAAATAAAAATAAAAACAATTTAAAGATAAGATACTGTGGTAATCCAAATTTAACAATAAAATAATATTAGACGATCTCCGTGGTCGAGTATGTACACCGGTTTTCATGGGTACGCCACTCCGAGATCCCGGGTACGATTCTCGGCCGAGTCGATGTAGTTTAAAGTTTATCAGGTCAGGAGTCTGGGTGTTTGTGGTACCGTCGTTACTTCTAATTTTCCACAGCACAAGTGCTTTAGCTACTTACATTGGGATCAGAGTAATGTAATATATATATATATATATTCATATTTTCAATAATTACATTGTGTAATATGATAATGCATGGTGAGACTACCTGTACTTTTGCCTTGATAATTTTAAAATGTAATTTTTTATTTTGGATGTGATATTGTATCTACTGTTGGTTGTCCTAATGAAAATAAAATAAAATAGAAATAAAATGTATGTGATGTTGTCCAATATTTATTTATACATATATATTAATATGGGATCTTTAATTATAATTTTTTCGTCATCGATATTGCTGTTAGTATCTAAATTTCTATTAATGTTAATTTTAATTTTTTATTGTTTTGTCTATCAATCTGATTTTATGAGTGGAGGTAGAGACTGATTAATTGAGGATTGGGGAGCTATTATTTTTGTAGTATGATAAATCTAAAAAAGTTTTTGAGCCGTTTAATAAATGTTAAGATAAAGTTAAACTTCTATGAACTAAAGTTTAAGCTACACGAGGGTAATTAGACTTCAAGAGAGGCATATTATTCCATAAAAGTATAGAATTCGTATTTTTTGAATTTCATCCAGTGTTCTCATTTTTTGTATTATAAATAAGTGTATTTTAGCTCTTGTCGATGGTTTAAAGAATAAGCGTCTTTTTACATGAATAGTACGTTTATATTGTTAAAATGAACATTTACTAAAAGCGTCCAAGCTCTTTTAGATTTACCCCTTAACTCTTAAGCCATTAAGAGTCATTCGAAGTCAAAAATCAAAATCAAATTTACTTTATTCAACGAGGGTTTAACGAGCATGTCCTTTTACATGTTAAAATTAAATTTAAAGCAACAGGCTCGGAATGTAGATTCAACTAAGAAGAACCATCAAGAAACTCAGTAGTTACTTTTCTGATAGTCAGTTACATTAGATTATTAAATACATTGCTACATATTACTGACTACTAACTATTTAATTTATGTCTATTTATTGTTCGTGAAAGGAATAGAGACGAAGCTAAAGGAGGCAAAATCGAACCTATTGTTTCCCCTTATATTAATAAACGTATGTAACGTATTGACGTTTAAATGATTTACACAAAAATTAAGAGTAGTTAACTACTTAAACTTTTTGTACCCACAATCGGCCAGCAGAGGAAAGTGACTACCATTGCCCACAGATCTGTAATACCGAATGTCTGACAGATGCACTGCGAGTAAACTATAGGCTTCTTTCTTGAAAGATTCCAAGTCTGATCAGATCGAAAAAAACTCCGACAAGTTCCCGCAGATTAGTTTTGCGAGACATAAAATGCCTTAGAAATCTCGCTGTTGTGGATTGCCAGACATTGAGTTGACATTTTAAAATAACATTTTAATAGCTGTTTTGACATTATCATCTCAAATAAATCTGAATAAATTTATACAAGTTATAAACAAATCAAAATACTTTCTTTTAAAAGTTAGAATAGAATGCCAAGTTTTACTTTTTGTTTTAAAAGATACATAATTCATCAATCATAAGTATGAAAACATTAAACTAAAAGCGTTCTCTAGTTAAAAATAATGTTTCGACGAAGTTGAGAGTTATGAATAAAACACGAACATACTAAAAACTTGTAGGACTTTTTAATGTATGTAATGCATTAGACGAATTGAATTTTAGTTTTTAAGAGAACATATTTGTTTTAAAACTCACACTTAGGTTGATATTTCCGTACTCACTTCGCTCAGTCGTGTCACTTCGTTCGAAATTAGTACTTCTGCTACGAATAGGGGTATGTGAATGAAATACGTTGTGCATTAAGTAGAGCAGAAATGAGCGTTGCAGTGCTAATTCCAGCGAGCGAAACCACACCAAAGAACTAGTAGTAGTAGTCGTAGTAGTAGTAGTAGTAGTAATACTACATTAGAACTGAACATAAAAATAACTTTATATACGTTCACAGATCCTGAGGTTCTGGGCTTGAATTCCAGGTCGGGCCAATAATAAGTTTTTGGGTTATGATGTCCAAAAATTCGTAGTAACAGCCCGAAGTCTAGAAGTTGGCAGTGTGTTGGTGGCAGGGCTCTGTGCAAGCACGTTTGGTAGGTTGGTACCACTCATAAGATATTCTACCGTTAAACATCAGTACTCAGTATTGTTGTGTTTCGGTTTGAAGGGTGAGTGAGTCAGTGTAACTACACAAGTGACATAACATCTTAGTTCCCAAGGTTGGTGGCGATGTAAGGAACGGTTAATACTTCTTACAGCACCAATATCTATGGGCGGTGGTGACCACTTACCATCAAGTGGCCCATATGCTCATCCGCCAACCTATTTCAAAAAAAATTGGAAATTCCCGTGCCTCCGAAAGCGTAAAGCCGTTGGTCCTGCTCCAGACCTCTTTCCGGTTATGTCGGCTTTGCCGTCCCTTCGGATTATTAGAGTTACGGAATAGAGAGTGAGCCTGTGTTTACTGACACTAGGCCCTATAACATGTCCTGAGTTGGCTGGACTTCCATGAGATTTACCGCCGTGAGCGAAATCGGCCGATCAACATCAATACTATAATTAAACTGGTCATAGAAATATAATACTAATAATATACGGTTTCTATATTCAATAACTATTAGTTTTGCTTACGGATAATGATGTTCCTTAAAGCGTTATTGAAAGTAAACATCCGTAAGAAAAAAAGTGTCCAAATAAAGAAAAACGTATATTTTGTCGAAGACGTTACGCAAAAACGATCGGTTTTCTAATGTACAATAACGATTTGTTAAACATAAGAACCGGGCATTAAACCAGGCCTAGACGTAAGATCGTTGACTCTTAAAGTCTAGACTAGTTATGCAAATATTTGTTAGGATGGCTCACAAAAACTTGAAGGTTAGAAGGCAACGGAAAATCAATTGCGAAATTAGTGTTTCGTATTTTTTTTATTACGAATAAAAATTCAATAAGTTTGTGATGCCATTCTGTACTCACACATTATTCGAATGACTACTGATCTTTTACAGACGGTGTTTCTAGAATTAGAGAAAAATACTTAAAATTTTGCGTTTAAAGAAGAGAGTTTTCACTACTACTTGCAAAATAACTAAAAATCTTAAAATTGACAAGATAACAAACAAAGTTATCGATAAGTACAGTTATCTTTCAACTACTAAATGTCTGCCAGCATTAAAACGTTATCTTCTCTTGTAAAAGACTTTGCGAAATAATTCTACAATGCCATTCCAATACGAACTTGTGGGTGTGTACCAAAGGTCAATATAAATCAAATACCTGAAAACTAAACCGTTGCTTACTGAATTTGAATTTTTAAATCCATTCAAACCAATATGCCAACTTGTTTGATTAATAGACTACAAAATAAAAGATTTAATCACAAACAAAACGGGCAGATACTAAAAGGTTTAACTTTTGGCGACCGTCCACTTTATATAGATTCTAATAGCCCATTAAAATGGGAATCAAACTGAATTTTGACAATCATTTATCATAATTAGCTATTCATTTGGGCAGTCCTTATGAGTGTTCCGTGCAGAAAAGGTAAAACGGGACCCTATTACTAAGACTCCGTCAGTCCGTATGCCCGTCTGTCACCAGACTGTATCTCATGAACAATCATACTTAGACACTTGAAATTTTTACAAATGATGTCTTTCTGTAGCCGCTGTAACAAAACTTACTAAAAACAGAATAAAATAAATATTTAAGTGATGCTCCAATAAAACAGACATGATTTTTTTGCCGTTTTTACAGATATAGTATGATTATGGTTTTTATAGTTTTTATTACGGAACCGTTCGTGCGCGAGTCCGACTCGCATTTGGATTTGGCCGGTTTTTTAAATCTTATATATATACCGGATATAAGACATTATATGGACAACATACATATATATGTATATGGGTAATCGACAAGTGATATATTAATCTTAATAACGTTCTGTGATATACATATATCTTCATTCAAATTTAAGTACTTTTAAAAATTGACAAATTCTATTCATACGTCAATACAATAAAACATATTTTATTATTTTCATTTGTCTTAGGGCAAAGGTAGGACTTCATGCAGCTCATCGTTTAGAGACTGTATGAATGACCGTCTCCAACATTAACAGACTGTAATTTTCCCCCTGTAGGCCTAAGGCCCCGCTGTTTCTTTGCCTCAATGCGTGTTCCATTAACACTTTTTTTGTGCGTAAATCAGCTGAAAACTACCGAACTTATCGTTAATCGGTATGAGACTATTACCAATCGACGTTGAGTCGTCCGTTGATAGTAAATAGCTATAAGTTTTTGAATTCCGTTCAACTTTTCCCCTTTTTTTGTCCAGCAAAGCTAGTTTGTACGTAAATATTATATTATTTATTATTATTTAAATCAACTGTAAATTAAATATGACCTTGGTTCTTATATATTTATAATCAAGACGATTGATGACGTATGATTAAAAAAATATATTGTCATCCATTATATATATATGTTCACTTAAATGCAATTTTATAATAATTTTTAACTTAAGACAAGAATATTTTGCACTACTCTGCGTATTATGTATATGTGGTAGATTTCCTATACACACACATCCAAAATAAAAGATAATAAAATAGTTAAGCACTGTTATATTAGTTCTAATAAATTTGTACACACGTGTTTATTACAAATCAGTATTAAGTTCTTGCTATAACTTCGGAAATTTTATAAATAATATATATCCATGCTGTGGTCTACTTTAATGTATTTAAGATGAATACCAAGTTATCGGTAAATAATAATTGTGTTAAAATATAAAATGCATATTTTGCATAATATCTTAACCTGCTAGTGCAAGCGAACCCTAATTTGCTGGTTCCATTTATATTCATAAACATGGGCCGATGGTCTGAGCCGATAGCTATTCGGGTTCGGTGCTAGTGACAGCGGGAACGCTTTGAGTAAACTAAAAAATACTATACGTTTTAGCTCATACATATTTTTCTTATTAAATTTATAAATATATTTCTATGAATAATACCATGAAACGAAAAGGATTCATACGATTTGTTATTCAAACACTATTTGATTTAAATCCTCAAATGATACAATATGTATATATGAAATGAAAAATGGTATTCTCTATTTGAAATATAAGAAAAATTGTAAACAATTCAAAGACGTTACATTTATTATGAATGTTGAGTCGAAGAATAAAATCAGACGGAATTATGCTTAACATAATATTGAAGAATTTCGACATTCGTATCTCAGGCAGATATGTAGGTCATACAGGAACGGTGCAATTCCATATGATCTGAAAATAAAGTGGATCTGTAGAAAACAATCTAACATTTGATATATTGTGTTTCGTTGCTGTTGAGTTTTCGTTGTATCAAATACCTTTTCTTATTCTATTTTTTTTTTTTAAATTTCAAAAAAGGAATCGTTGAAACGTTACAATAATTTAAATGATAAATGGTACATTCACGTTGATAAATTTAAGAGTTTTAATTTTTTTTAATTATCAGCGGTGAATTTCGGCTTCCTTATTTAGTAAAAATATATGCTTTTAAAAAGTATTAAAAAAAACATCTAAATTAGTAGTTAGTCCGGTAAAGTTTTTAGAGAGGCGCGATGGCACATGAATAGAACGCTTGCATCTAATCGATAATCTCGAGTTCAAACCCAGGCAAGCACTACTGAATTTTCGTGTGCATAATTATTGTTAGTAAATATAATTCATCTCCTGTTCGGCGGTGAAGGAAAACATCGTAAGGTATCTGCATGTGTCTAATTTCAATGGAATTTCCCGCAATGAAGTAGGACGGTGCAATAAGCTCCAAAAACTTTAGGACGAAGAGGCTATAGCTCAGCAATGACCCTTAATCCTGTATCCTGTATCCTTAATCCTGTATCCTGTATCCTTAATGTGATATGCTGTATCACTATTAGAAGAAAGTTGTTTATGTTTTATAAAGGTATCCTATCACTATAATCACTATGGTTTAGTTTATTGATGTTCTGATTGAGTTCTACGAGGCAAGAACGTATGACCTCGTAAGGACGTCTGCGACAATAATGAGCAACATGATACTGCTTTATTTGCTATTACGTATTTATTTAGTCTACATCTTATTGGCGTATCGTGTTACATTATAAGAAATAAAGAATTAACGACATCCATTCATACCATTAATAATGCCAGTTGTTATATAAATATTCTCTTTTAGTATCGGTAATGGAGAATAAACAAATACATTAAATATTTTTATCAAGATATTTAATTCATATTAACGCTTATTATGATACACTTACAGGTTATATAATTATAAAGTTGTTGTAGTAGTCAGAGAAAAAAATTATCGGGTTTTTCTGTCAATAAAATATCAGCAGCAGTCCGGAGCTACTGAACTGTTATAAAGAGTGTTTGCGCTAGTATTTCTGGACCTTTATATCACCAGCGTAAATGGTGATCGCATTCTATGGGACCACAGAGACAGAAATCCGGTAAGACTATTATTATTCATGTAATCTTTTTTTATATTACTATAGCAATTAATTTTATTATTGTATCTCTGTTCAATAATGATTCATATGATGGGATAAATCAATAAACGCACGGGATACTGCTGTGTAAATGCATTATCGTTGCTGCCATTGTGTAATTTGCTTGTATAAATGTTATTGTTTATTTTTATAAATTGAATACTAGATGGCACTGTAACAATTTCAATCAAGCTATCGTTAGTAATTCTTTTTAGTATATAATGTAAAAAGTGGCAAATATTGACGTGATGTATTTTGAGAACAATAAAGGCGTAAGTTGAATTAAAAGTTTTTAATTGTGAACTCTATGAAAAGTGTAGTAAATTGAGAATACGATGTATATCGAACAACTACTATGATACTTTGGATACAGATCCCATGTATGTATAATATTCTTTTATCACATTTATTCATACAATATTCATAAGTTTATATTGTTCAACGATGTCATTAAATACACACACATACATATTTTATACTCGTACTGTATATTTTTCTAGTCCGACATTAAGAACGTTTACAGTGAAATCCTGAAAAAAATTTACAATCGCTTACAATGGAGCCCCACACATTATTCATGAACTGATTTGTTCTGGAAATGACCTTTTAATAACCGCGGCATTTTCGCATTGTGTGTAGTAAAATTGCATTTTGATCGCCTGACCGTCGCCCGATGGCTATTTTTTATTAAAAAATAATTTAATATACTATTAATTACATACGAATGAAAGTCATCAGTGATAATTGACTTACATTATGTGATGTTAAATAATGTGTATGATGTCTTCGGGACGATTTCGGACTACTGCGCATACTACGCAGAGAATATTATAATTAGCACTATAGAGAGAGAGAAAGAAAGAGAGAGAGAGAGAGATAATAGTATTTAGTTTTTACAATGGAATGCAATCCAATACGATCGGATCCAATCAGATGCAGAAACAATAGCTTTTGTCAAAGGCATGGAGAAACACCCCGCTATCTTCGAAACTCCAGGGTGTTAATTCTACTAACAATTTGTCATTTTATCCCAATAGAAACAAAACGTAATCATTACCGTTGAGCCGTTTTCCTATCCATCTATCTGTCGATGTATAATTGGTATCCTATCTGGTGGTGGTTGGGCTTTGCAAGCGCGTCTGGGTAGGTACCACCCACTACCGCCAAACACCAGTATTGTTGTTGTACTGTTTGAAGGGTGAGCCAGTGTAACTACAGGCACAAGGTACATAACATCTTATATCCCAAGGTCGATGGAGCAGTAGCTATGTAAGGAATGATTAATATGTCTTATAGCGCCATCGTCTATGGGCGGTGGTGACCGCTTACCATCAGGTGACCTATGTGCTCGTTCGCCTACCTGTATAATATTTAAAAAAAAAATTGAAATGATAATAAAAAATAATATTTGTGTAAGGAATAGTCTGCATTAAAATTAATATTTGTGTCAGGAATGAATCTATGAAAGAAGTATTCAGTTAAAAGGAGGAGTAGTTAGAACTCATTCCACCACTCTACTACAATATCAGTATTCATGACGTCAGAATTCCCACATACGCAAATTCTCACAATATTTTACATCATTGTTAAGCATAATACGAAAAAAAATGTGCTTGGTTAAGATTCTCGTCTTCTACCCTCTAAGTCAATTCGGCCACGCGTGGTGAAAGTACTTAGAAAATTATGATACTTTTATTTTGATTATAGTCATTATGTTTATAATAACGAGAATAGAATTACGATCTTAATCTTTTCGTGCATGTAACGCGGACTTAATTATATCCCAAGCTATTTAATTAAATTAACAGCGACGTGTGACTTAACGCGACTATCATTTAAATTTTAAATGCACTAAATATAAAATAATGTTGGCATATTCATACAATTTACGCTTAAAAGCATTATACACGTAACTCGTGAAGTAGATACCACGCCCCTATTCTACACACACATACACACATCCATCACGTAATGTCACAAGGGTTAGACTGAAAGAATATCTATACATATAATGAAATTGGATTGTCTGTTTGTAATATTAAAATAACTGCTTTTTACTAAAAGCAATGCTCATGCTTCGAAAATAAGCCATTAATTATAATAAAAAGTGGTTAAGGATGGTAAGGATAAAAATGGTTGTTGTGGGCTATCCCTAAGAGATAGACATATACCATTGCGGACTTTTTTGAAGACTTTTTTTAGGTGTAGTATTATTATTTTGATCTATCTCGTAGGGTTCAGCCAAAAATGTGTTTATTTACGACATCACTTCAGCAACCTCTAAAATGATCAGTGTTCTCTACTATATTTTGCATGTATTATGCATATAAACCTTCCTATCAAATCATTCTATCTATAAAAAAAAAACTGTCTGTGTATTCTTATTATTATCTTCGATATAGATTTAAACCTGTGACTCCTTTGCGTTACAATCTCTTGAGTCTTCTCATAATTTATTATTAATCTTTGCCCTCGGCTTTGCTCGCTTGTAAGAGGGATCGTAGATTTTAGGTATAAGAAAGCCTTCTTTAAAAGTCGTGAGTCGAAATGGCCCAGCGGTTAGAACGCGTGCGTCTTAACCGATGAGTATTATATATATAAGACCACTGAATTTTCATATGCTTTATTTGTGTTTATAATTCATCTCGTGCTCGGCGGTGAAGGAAAACATTGTGAGGAAACCTGCATCTGTCTAATTTCAACAAAATTCTGCCACATGTGTAGCCACTAACCTGCTTTGGAGCAGCGTAGTGGAATAAGCTCCAAACCTTCTCCTTAAAGGGAGAGCAGGCCTTAGCCTAGCAGTGGGAAATTTACAGACTGTTAATGTTAAAAAATGTAATGTTTAAAAGTCTTCCTTGGGCTTTAAACTTGCCTCATACCAAATTTCAATAAATTCGGTTCTGCGGCTTAGCCGTTAAAGTGTAACAGACAGACAGAGATACATACAGTATATTAAGCGTAGTTCACATCCCGTACAAATCACTCGACTCACTGGATTAGTGGCTAACAAATATATTTGCAGATCAGTTCATGATTCGATTTAAGATAAAAGTGACTGCTTTTATTTCAATTCGCGTGTCAGTAATAAAAAAAGACTTGCAATTTAAAAATTACTTGTTGTATATGTTGCAAAATCTATCTTGAAATTTGACCAAAAAACGCAGTAAAATAACAAAAGAATTTTATACTACACAAATACCGTTGGAACATAACAAGATGGAATATTTCTTATTCATGAATATGACAAAGACATACTTAAGGATATTTGAACGCGATAATGATGTTCTTATACGAATTTATATAGCAATTGTGTTTATTTTGTCGTATCTTATGTATATAAAATCGTATTTAATAATACATAACGGTACAATAAATACACCTACTGTTGAAAACCTCTACTAGTCTAGACAAGGAGTTGACAATATACATGCTTCAAATCACGAGGTCATGGATTCAAACCTCAAGTAAAAGTAATTTTGTCGAATATTTTTCTCAGTAACAGTCCGAAAGCTCAAAGTTGACATAACCCATTCCATCGCTCAGACAGCACGTAAAGCTTTTGTATCTGATGATGTATCTTTTCTTTTATGTTTATTTTGCTCTCCTATTGGAATATGAGAGTGGGAAAATTGAAAGATTACTTTAATAATATGATTTCTATAGAAAACGGATACTGACCGAAATTGAACGTATAAATAATTTACGGAAGGTGAATAATAATGAAAGCGGCATGTGACTTTTGCATATACTATACAACGAAAGAATCTCGTTCGAGAAATGTGCTTAATTTGTGTTTATAATTCATCTCGTGCTTGGTGGTGAAGGAAAACATCTTGAGGAAACCTGCATCTGTCTAATTTCAACAAAATTCTGCCACATGTGTATCCACTAACCTGCTTTGGAGCAGCGTAGTGGAATATGCTCCAAACCTCCTCAAAGTTGAGGCCTTAGCCCAGCAGTGGGAAATTTACAGGCTGTTAATGTTATATATGTCTTGTATTAACAATAAATAAGCTAAAATAAACAAACTAGGTTTGGAACTTCAGGTCACAAAGAAATGCTTAAAACACATTGTAATTTATTTAGTTATAAATATATATTATATAAACATGTTTAAGAAATTTAAGGCTTTTACAAACTGTCAACGTTACTTAATAATCGTAGATGGACATTAATGGTCTAATTCGTTTCTTGCAAATATATTCATCCCATAATTTACATAACCTAATTTTTCAGCGTTCTCTCTAAAGCTCCAAATATTCAGGTCGTACTTACATTAACAATCTGAATTTCATATTACAACACATAATAACAGAGTTTTTATAAGGAGAATTTATAATAACGTATTGTACAGTATCTATGCATATAATAAAATTGGAGTGTCTGTTTGTAATAATAAAATAACCGCCTTTAATTAAATGCATATGTAAATACACGGTAAATATACCAAAAAAACATTTTTTTTTACAATTTTAGTCTGTCAGTTTATTCCGACTAATCTCTAGAACGGCTGGACCGATTTTGATGGAACTTTCACTGGCAGAAAGCTGATGTAATAAGGAGTGACTAGGCTACAACAATAATAATTCACGGAAACAGCTAGTCTTTCTATAAATTACTTTAAGTAAAAATATATTCAATGTAACTTTATGACTTACATATATTATCGTTGTATACAATTGAATTCCTTAAATTACTTATAACCGTATTTGATTTTTGCTCTCCTAAACAAACCGAACAATTTCCTATCAATGAATTGAAATCACGTGCTTAAAATAAATCGATAAAAATGGCTTTTGTTACTCGACAGAAAACTTTACAGGTTAGTTAAAATTGAATTAGCTAACATTCATATGGTGGCTAAATGAAAAAAAAAATGTTTTTATAAATATACCTTAATTTAGTTGGAATATAGTAGAGTTGAATTAAAAAACTGAACCACCGGTAGCTTTAGAATTAATTCAACATTGTTATATTAAAATTCAAGTGCTTGAAAATGCCTTCTTGAATAAATGATATTATGTTTCAGATTTAAATATAAAATTGTATTTATTTATTGTAATTATTTAACAATTTATCACGGAACGAGTACGTCATGTGCACCTCTACTTATCTTTGTTTTCTCAACCTAAAGGTCGCCTGTAAGAGATGGCTGTCATAACGATACGGCCGCTTCTTAGAATTATATTCTTTGTTTAAATTTTATTGGTAGGTAAAGAGTATTTAAAGTAATGAAACAGCTTATTAATGACCCACGGCGAAATAAATTATGTAATAATTTATGATTGCCTCGTTTGACTGACTTTTCGATGGTCTAGTCGTATAATATAAGGCCACCGAACCTGAACTCTTTCCGGACGTGTCGGAATTACTCTCCCATTAATTATGAGAGTAAGGAGATGAGAATGCTGAGAAGAATGAGTGGTGTTACGCGAATGGATAGAGCAAGGAATGAGTACATAAGAGGACCTTTGAAAGTATCACCGGTAACCGAGAAGCTATCTGGAAACCGGCTGTCATGGTATGGGCATGTTATGCGGAGGAATGAGGACCATGTTAAGAGAGGTTTTGAGAATGGATGTGGATGGATATAGAGGTAGGGGACGCCCCAAGAAACGATGGATGAATTGTGTGAAAGACGATATAGTTAGAAAAAAAATTACTTGTGAGATGACGTCCGACAGAGAAGTATGGAAGAAGAAGACATGCTGCGCCGACTCGAAATAAAACTGGAATAAGGGCAGGAGGATGATGATGATTATGAGAGTAAGGAAATAGAGAGTGCACACAAGTGTGTGCGCTGACCTGTGACACTTGTGCACTACATGTCCTGTCTGCTTTGGCGAAATCGACAATACCATAATCGTTCAAAAAAGCTCATGAAAAATCAGTGATTCCATAAGATTGATCTATTCTAGCCACTGAGCCATATCGACTCTTGGCGTTTATTCTTATGTAATAAAAAAAATGTATTGTTGTATTATATAATAATAAACTCAAGGAGATATTGTGCGTAATAAAAATACTAGTACATACATCCGTCTGGTCAATGTTTCTTATCATGGAACGGCTATAAAAGTTCATAGAAATCTCCATAAAGTTATTGGTATTTTTTTATCTTTAACAATGTAATATTTGACTTCTATGTAATAAAATGATAAGACTCTACTCTATGTATGTTAATTTTTAGTATTTAGTGTAATTTTCGAACAGCATTGCGGTGTATAGATCTTTTCATCCATTAATGCGCGCCCAAGGTTAAATAGTAGGCTTACATTACATTCGTAAGTGAATAAATTTCGTGTCAGTTTTATATAGGTATGTAAAGTTAGGCGAACGGGCAAATGGGCTAAGTCACTGACTCCCATATAGTTTTATTCAATAAACATACATCATCATAATTCAGTTTGTACAGTTTCTTGCCGGTTCCTCTCGGTAAAATCTACAATCCGAACCGGTGAATCGAATAAAGAATATTTTGATTTCGAATATAAATTTTATATTGTTAATGGCTCAAATCAATTTTTAATTAAATTAATGAATATATTTTTGACTAAAAGTGAATCGAATATAAATATTTAAGTAATTAGTTATTTAATCACAATATAGTATATAACGTATATATGAATTTGAATATATGATAATTCATTGTTTCCTGTATAATAATATTGTATTTCTAATTTCAGTATAATTAAAATACTCATTAAGAAATATCCTGTATAAATAAATATGTTTATATTACAACCCATTGTAGTAGCCACACGATTAAATAAGGAAACTTTTTTTGTAATAACTAATTAAATAATTAAACCAATATACATAAAACTTATAACTAAAGATGTGACGTGTTTCGAAAGAGGTAACTCTGTCTAACTGTTGCTCTTGGTCGGCCTAACTACTGAACCGAATTGGATGGAATTTTGTTTGAAGAAAACCGTAGCCAAAACCATAGGCAAGCCTTGGGCGACAACTTGTTATATATATATAACAGTGCTTGGCAGTTAAACCCGCCTTAGAATTAAAACTATGAACATGATAAGCGCGAATTTCATGATCTCGTATTTAACAAGCGAAGTATCACATAAGCCGAGTTCAAATATCGAGTTAACATATTCGGACCAATCAGCACACGTTCTAAATACAAATTTTTATAGCAGAAATCAACGTATGAGTGAAATCAGAAAGACGATTGGTCCCCATTTAAATATATATGTCAGACGTGTGTCAATTCCGATTTACGGATTAAAAACGAATTTACGAATTTCTCCAATAAATGTAGCTTAGTAAGATTCTTTATGAATTTATCCATTTGACTGAATTATTTGATGAACTATTGAATGCCGATTATTTTTTAATGTCTTTTGCGCGCCTTGGGGGTAAGATCGAAGCCGCTTTTTACTCCCTAAAGTGTGTGTAATTATATATGTTGTTATAACAAGAAGGAACATATGTATGTATCTTTCTCATATAATTTACTATCTAAATTGTACGTTTTTTTTTTCGTTTATAAACTATTTTATTTATAAACTAGTTTTTCGTAACGTCCGACATTTTAGACAGTATTCTTCATCTGAATTTTCCCAAATCCTATAGTAAAGGTAAGTTTTTAATAATTAAGATAAATTAAAGCAAATACAGTCACTTACAAATGTCAATCAAAGATGAGAGAAAGAGACAGATCAATATTTATCTGAACATCTAATCAACGTTCTTCGATTTCATACATAATCTAAGAAGTAAATAAATTAAATATATACATATAATAAAATCGTAACTGATCGAAATCCGTCGAAATATTACTAGGGGTATCTATTAACACAATAAATCACAAAAATATGGTTTTTGGAATTTTTGTCTGTTTATCTGCTCGTTTGTTACGGTTAATTTCAGAATTGGTTTACCCGATTTGGATGCGGTTTTCACTGATGTACTGTAGTTGCCTTGGGGTAACATAGCATTTGTTTTATTAAAATCACGTTATTATGGAACCAGGGCTGATAAGGTTAAAACCTTTTTAAAGAGTTCCAACATTGTTACATCATCCCTTTGCCTTTAAAAATAAATAAACTATAAATATGAAAAGGTACGGTGCAGATGATTTTAACTTTATACCCCGGTTCCTTCTAATTCCAAATAGGTTTTCGTTTATGTTTAAGCGAGTCCAGTTTCGTGTGCACACGGCCAGCTATATATGGCTCTGTCACGTGTCCGCAACAGCAAAAAAATCTATGCTTTATTCTCCGACGGAACTACGTGTAATATCGTGTTATATACATTACGCAGTTAGACAAATACATCATAACTTTTTAATTTTAAAAGATTAAATTATAAATTTAAAACATTTTTGTTGTTTGCGGTTTAATTTTTATCGATGGCAAAGCACTCAAATTAGTCATCCATGAAAAAAAAAATATTTTAATCTGGATTGTTTTTCCATTTGGGAGCTACAATGTCACGACACAAAGATACACACATATATCAACCATATAATACCTCTTTTGAGACTTGAAGTTACGCGAACGGAGTCGCGGCCACCAGCTAGTATGAAATAGGTCAAAACTATCATCGCCGCGCTATATTAATAAAACTCCACACGTACTCACGTTTAACACAGGCCAAGTGACGAATTGTATATTAATATTCGGATTAATAATATTAAATGAGATACAATGATTCCAAATTTGAATTGTTTATACT
Source organism: Vanessa atalanta (assembly GCF_905147765.1). Lineage (NCBI taxonomy): Eukaryota > Metazoa > Arthropoda > Insecta > Lepidoptera > Nymphalidae > Vanessa > Vanessa atalanta. The sequence continues at coordinate 4,886,389 of NC_061895.1, forward strand.
TTTACCGCTTTACATATACATTTTACTGATTTGTCAATAATGCTTTGTCCTCTTCTTTCAAATGTCAAATCAATGATGACTGAAAGGGAGAGATGATTGTTTAGCGAAACACCCGCTAAACAGAGTTTATAAGTAAGTTACAGTTTAACGGATGCTCTGAATTCAAAGTGACTGAATTGCGTCATTGCGTTAGACGCAATTTTCAATTAAAGGCAGAAATGTTTTGGTGAAATGAATTATTTTAAACTAGTCGTCGTCGACGGCATAAAAAGTAGCCCTTGTCCTTTCACGGAGTTCAAAGTTGCATCAAATTCGGCTCAGTGGTTTGACCGTGTAAATACAACAGACAGAGAGACTGAGTGACTAATGCCTTTATAAAAATTTGATAAGATTAAAAAAAAAATCTAACGTCTAAAGACAATTGAAATTAATATATTTACAACCCTATTTAATAAAAAATATTTCGTATTTGAAGTTTTCAATAATTATTATAAATACCCATACAAAGCCGGAACTCGACAGCAAATACCTACGTATAAATACATTCAACACTTTCATTAAATAAACACAATGAAGCAATAGCTTTAATATCATTTTGTTTTAAAGCTATATTTATAGCCGTACTGTTTTTGAAATGTCAAAAGTAAGATAGGGTTGCCAATTATTTAAAAAAAAAAAAATTGTTTGTAAGAAAAAAAATGGTCGTCACAATAAAAAAAATACTATAAATAAATATGGAGTAAATAAATAAATATATAGTTTCGAAAAAAAATATTATTGTTATATAATATGTACGCGCCACACTCTCATGAGTAAGTAGAGTGTGGCGCGGCGAAGAGAGGGCATAAGAGAGTCATTTGCCTCCAAGGCATATAAATAGGTACCCACTCCCAATGCGTGCTTATATGAAATATTTCTTTTAAAAGTAACTTTTAATCGAATGATTTAGTTTTTCCCTCTGGTATCTTTCATTGCTTCCTGATTTATTAATGTGAAATTAATAAAACAGAAAGCAATTATTATTAATTATAATATCAATTTCTAAAATCTAACTCTTATCGATTCAAATGGTAGGGTTATGTGATTTGTGTGTACGACTTACTCATAAGATATTTTACAGCAATAATCAATATTGTTGTGTTCGGTTTGAAGGGTGAGTGAGCCAGTGTAACTACAGGCACACCACACAGACACACACGGGAACATAAGGTCTTAGTTCCCAAGGCTTAAGGAACGGTTAATATATCTCACGGCACCAATATCTACGGGCGAACCAGATCACTTACCAACAGATACTCCATTTGGCTGTCTGCCAAACAATTTTATAAAATTAAAAAAAATCACAATTATTGTAAAGTTCTTTTAATTCATATGGGCCCAAATTTTTAATGATATATTAAGAACGCATAAACATCATTCAGATTGTGAGTAATAAAACTCTTATCATGTCCAAAGAAGTTTAACATAAAAAGTATGATTTAAAAATTTATACATGTTAAAAAAAAAAGTTGGCAACCCTTATATAGCATGAGGTCACTTCGATGCATGTTTACGTAAGCTGGTATTATTGTCATTCGATAAAATATGTGATACTTATTACGATATTGGTGCTATGTCGGATCAGCTATGTGTCTATATGATAAGCTATTCATATGCAGACTGTAAAACGATCTTAAAATATTGTTTATATATATACATACCGTTTTAAAGCAAACGGTACGGTTAGCAAAATAAGTGGTACTTTCAAAAACATATATTTTATTATCAACAATAAATCATTAATTTATGTTTGTATGTTTGGGTGTTTCATTTTCAATGCAATCAATATGGCTGAACGGATTTGAATGAAATATTTGTAATGTAAAAATATTTATTTTACGCACAGGTTACCCAGGTGACACTTGACACACCCCGAGAACCCCCTCTAGGTGTTGGAGGCCCGCATAGGCGGGCCGACCGTCAGGGCGTCACGGTAGCATGCGCAAGCGATCCCGTGGCACCCGCCGAAAGACGGAGAGGGTACCGCTGGTTTTTTAGTGGGTAAACCCGGCGTACCTGGGCGCACTCGGCGTCCAGGGCTCCGGGGAGTCCCACACACCCCCCCACTTACATCACGTGGGGGAAGCGCGTAACGCGTTTTTCCAGCGAGAAAAAAAAAACAGTGACACTTGACACGACACATTGCCTCCGCATCTTACAAGCGGATGAAACCGAGGGCTGAAGCTAGTTTAATATAAAATATTTTTATAGGTTATTTAGTTTCAAGTATATAAAATTTTATTATATATTTATTCAAACTCCATAGTTCATACAAAAACGATTTTTTTCTTTAATTAGAGTAAAAGTGTGTTATATATACATATACATAGGAATATTTCCTTCAATCACGCTCAACGGCAGTTCTAATGACGTCATAGAATTTATTATTTTCAATGATGTCGTGTAAAATACGGCATCATTTTCATTATTATTATTTTATGTAAATATATAAATAATAAACATTTTATTAACACTGTTAACGTATGAGGCATGTAATATAACAATAAAATTTAAAATAATTATTTTGACATTTATGACCATTTTAATTTAGTATTGCGAAAAACGATGTTAGTCGTGGCGATTAATTAGATGAATACTTTGTCACGCTACGTACTGATGACACGGCGATTCTAATGAATTTAAAACACCATGATAAAAGATCAAGATTAAACGAATGTTCTATTATCGAGGACGACCCCCGTGGTCAAGTAGTGTGTACACCGGTTTTCATGGGTATGACTCTCCGAGGTCCCGGGTTCGATTCCCGGCCGAGTCGATGAAGAAAAAGTTCATTAGTTTTCTATGTTGTCTTGGGTCTGGGTGTTTGTGGTTTTTTTTTAAATAATATATTGGACAACATCACATACATTACTCTGATCCCAATGTAAGTAGCTAAAGCACTTGTGTTATGGAAAATCAGAAGTAACGACGGTACCACACCGTGTGGTACTTATATAGCTACTTACATTGGGATCAGAGTAATGTATGGGATGTTGTCCAATATTTATTTATTTATAATTAACGAATGTTCTCATGCTTACAATAAAAAAAACAAATTTAAGATAAGTTTCTTTGGAAATAAAAGATCATAAGTATGTAAATACTAATAGAAATTGGACATTTTTTACAAATTTAAACTATATTGAAAATCGTAAGGCAATCTGTTATAATGATTTGGATTTTAATTGGCTCACTTACCTTTTAAATTTGGAACATAACTGTACAAGCTATTTATATTTGCCAGTGGAATAAATAATGACCTCGAACCTATTACGATATTAAAGCCTTACTAATACATATAAGCCTAATATATACCTTAGGATTTCCGAAACACATGGATTTTTTGCCAGGGAATTGAAACATAGTAAAAGTTGGAAAGGTGAAGAAATTCTCAACGGATAAGGATAAGGGTATACCTTATCTTTTACCCATTGGGAATATCAGTATTGATATCATAGAGTTTGTCAAATAAATGTTTAACATCCGACACGATATTTACTTTCACTATTGTGAACGTTAAATTAGTAAATCCGAAATAGCCCAGTCGTGAAAACGTGAATTTTAACCAAAGACTGCGGATTTAATCCGGGCAACAATTGATGTTGTGTTTTATTGATGTTTATAATTAATTTTCATTGAAAAGAGCCGAGATGGCCTAGTGGTTGGAACGCGTGCATCTTAACCGATGATTTCGGATCCAAACCCAGGCACCACTGAATTTTTATTTACTTAATTTTTGTTCACTGAAACAAAATATATCGCAAGGAAACCTGCATGTGTCTAATTTTAAAGAAATTCTGCTACACGTGTATCCACCAAAACGCACTCGAGCAGCGTGGTAAGATTACCTCTAAATCTTCTCCTCAAATGTCTCATTGTTGGGCAAAAACCTCGTTAACGCAGTGTGGTCCTTATTGTGGATTACTTTTAATACATGTTATGATGAATCGTGGTAAACTTTTGATTATGATTGCAATTTTAGTATATTTATTTATACCGTAATTACTTTGATTATGTTAAATGTTTCTATGTCTGCATCATCGTGATTCAATCCGACTAGCACAAAATTATTTGAATAAAAGATAGCACTAATGAAATTAAATGACTAGTTTCAATGTGAAAAAATAAATAAAAGCACCGTCGTAAAAACTATTAGTGTCAGACGACATTAATTTGACGTGACACCCCGTGATACGATGGTAACACGGCGTTTTATAATCGTCACAAGTTTCGCTTGCGAGGGGATGGGGGTTAAAAATCAACCTATGTGATATGCTTAACTAAAACACATCTCCGTTCCAAATAACATTCAGATACGTTTAGGCATTCTGACGTGACTAACAAACATACGTCCAAACTTTCGCATTTATGATATTAGTTATATTATGTTCAAAGCGAAAAGTATCTCGTTTTTTTTTTAAATATATAGAGTTGTTTATGAACTCTATTAATTCAATAATTATTTACTGACATTTATCTGAAATTACTTTAATTAAATAATACATTACTTATATTTGAAACAAATATTCCTTAAAATCCACGACCGAGTCTAAATTAGAAAATTAAATAAATAAATTTTACGTAGTAATGAATATAAGTAAATAATTGATACCGACCTGGTCCGGACACCTTGCTGACGGGATGCGTGACCGGCGCAGCGGCCGTCGTCGCCGTGTTGGGCGGATACACCGGATCGCAGCATTCTCTCTCAGGGAACTCACTCGCTCCGACAACCACAAACCCCAACATTAAAACCCCCACAACACACCCGACCCTCAACCCACACATAACCCACACGTTTCTAACCCTTAATCCTGTCAACCCCACTCCCTGCTCATAATTATCCGCATGTGGCAATTCGAATCCATTATTATTTACAGTCATCTGTTTGACATAACTCTTGGGTGTTATTTTGTTGTATTTTTTTATCACTAGTTTGATATGAATAGTTTTATTTACACATACTCGCACATAATTGACTTAGTTATTGCTTGGAACGCTTCGGTTTGTATATTCAACGAATTTCATTTAAAACTGTTAGGTCGAATATAAAATTTAATAAAACTCACATGCTCAACTAAAAAGCGAATAGTTTAAAAGTTAGTCGTTGTATTCTATATATAATATATACATATAATAATATATAGGTAAGTATATATACAAAAAACTTCTAGACTGTTGTAAACTATATGATATAGACTTGATATAAAGGTAAGACTTTTTTCTAAATTTTATAAGAACGATAAATATTTCGTATAATATATTATTGTTTATGATAATAAATTTATTTAAACAATTGATTAATAATAACATAACGACATATTATGTCATTATTATTAACATTCATTTGATTTATAAATAATATTTAAATATATATATATATATATTTTTTTTAATTACTAATATTCCTATAGATGCCTCCATTTAAGCTTAAAACTTGTGTTAGGATTGGTAGGTATTTTTTTTTAAATCAACTCCGAAATGATTAGGACTTTATACTGCTAAAATTATAATAAAGTATTTAAGATAAATTTATGTATCAATTTATAAAATATGTTCTGACATGTATAAACATCTAGCCTGTAATTAATTAACCAATGTAGCCATTAATGCCTTATATTTATATCTCATTAATTGTATAATGTTACCTATTTGATTTTATGTATGTTAGTCTTTTTTTTTAATTTTAATAACTGTGTAATTAGTATCAGTGGAAACTGATGTATGTAATATTGTATATTTTTATGCCACAAGTGTCATATCATTGGTTGTTTCCCTATTTATTTTATAATAAATAAATACTGATAACTACACAAATAATACAATTATTTTAATCTATTTATATTAAAGAAATCTGGCGGTATTTTTGATTATTCATACATTCAACGCTAATTTGCCAATATACATTATTACAAGAAGTATATTTTATTATTTACACTACCAACATGCTGCCAATATTGGCTCACTTGCCATTCACACGGAAATACTGTAATACAAAGTATCAGTGTATTTTTCGGTAATATAGCTAAGTAAGACCACACGCAATCTAAGTTTGCCGGTCTGAAGTTAGGTTTTGCGAAACGATTGTGCATGTATACGTATAGCTTAAAAAAATACTATAATTAACTATTTACATAAAATCAATCACCTAATATACGCATATATAGGATTTTTATTATATTGGTAAGCGGACGAGCGATTGTGCCACCTGATGGTAAGTGGCCACCATCACCTAGAGGTTCATTATGGTACGTTCCTGGTGCCTGTAATTACACTGTCTCACTCACCCTTCAAACAGAAACACAACAATAGAAAATATAGCTGTTTGGATATAGATAGGTAAGTTCAAAGTCCTACCACCAAGTAAATGTTACTAGTAACAGCCCGCTACTTCTCCTTCGACTCTATGTCCTTTTCTATGTGCATCTTCCATGATTATTCAGACCGATCAACTTAGATAGCGCGGATTATTGATAAAATACATTTATAATATGAAATAAGTTAATTTTAAATCAATCAATTGCGTTTTAAATTCTACTTTCAATCATATATTATGTATACGTTATTTGCAATTATAATGATAAAATTATTCAACCGAAAAAAATATTCGTATTGCAAATAGCTTCAGTTAATGAAATAATTTGGTTAATAAATGTATAAATTTAACATAACATATGACATTTCATTGTTCAATATCACTGTTAATAATTCTCGTACTGTTACATAATATGCATTAAAATTAAATTAAAACACAATTGACGTGACTTGGACGTTGCATGATGAAAAAAACTATATTTATATATATATTAGTTTAATAATAACATAGATTATGACAAATTAGTATCAAAGAACTATTAATTTTAAAAATGTGTCGATAATATAAATAAGACAAAAATAGTCAAATTTTAGAGCCTGCTTAGTTTTCAATATTTAAAATTAGAAGGATTTAATTATTAAAACGTTGCAAAAGGAGGTTAAGGTTCCGTATGTGTGCAAATTATAAAAATTTTTTTTTTTTTTAATTTTTTTATGACTTTTTTTATGAAAATTTCTTTGCTTTTTGAAGAACAATTGAAGAATTTTAATCGTATTAAAGATATTCAGTGATATTCTACTCAATATAGTTTAATAAAAATAATTTATATTACTGGCAACAATAAAAACTCATCTTCAAATAATATACGAATCAAACTTCTCTATCCGACATTAATATACGAAGCATTCAAGAAATTGAATTCGTAATACCATTTAACTTTTTGGTGGAGATCTCGACGCGTATTACTTTTGTTTTTTTTTTTTTTAAACTTCGCCTATTTAAGTAGAATTTCATTAAAAGGCATACAATTATGGAGTTTTCTCATTTATTCTTTTTCGTAATTCCTCTGTTAAACATTTGAGCGGCGTATTTCTTTTTAATTAGATCGTATAAACTGTACTAAGTGCTTACGCTTTTCTTGTATAACATCATAAATGTTATTATATTTAATAACAAAGGCTGATAATTTTTTTATGACAGTTGTAATAAATAAAAATCAAACGACTATCTAGAAAGTCGTTTTTGAGAGCAGAAACAATTAACAGAACCAGAATTATAGAAAAGGCGCTTGTATACAATTATTTAAGAAATAGTCGTAGTCATATTATATTAAATATTTAGTTCAGTGTGAGTTGGACAAAGTTTTTTTAAGGAATTAGATGTATTCTTTGTAACGTAAAGCACGTAGTAATGTTGGTTCTGCGCTTCCCTGTCGTGTCATCTTATCACAAGTTTCCTAAACATATGTTTGTCCTGTCCCGTGTGTATATTGTATCTATTGGCGTAAATGACAAGTAATTGACACTGGCCAATAAGGCTTAACAGCGTGATGCTGTAGTCATTTTAAGGTAATTGTCAATAATATTAAAAAAAAAAAACATATTAAAAATTACAAATCTTTCAATTCCGAAGTGTTTAACTGTTTTAAGAAATTAAAGATTTGTCAATCAAATAATAATACAATAATATTAAAAGTTACTTATGTTTGCGTAACGTAACCATATGACCATGACAGCCCAAATTCAAGGGGGTTATCTTGTTTCGTCGTGGAATCAACTCGACGGTACCGACAGCATGAAATTGCACGGAACTGCTAAGTTTTGAATCGATACGACAACGAGTAGGTGAAAAATGTATATACATACTCGTACTGGCTGGTGTATTGTATCACGTGACATTAATATAAAATGTTTAAAAAACATAATATATTTTTTATCACAGGGGTCAATATCAACGGAGAAAAACTAAATACAGGCGAAATTATAGAGCTCGTGTATAACAAACAAACATACACTCATTCTCATAATCTGTTAAGACTATCTGACATGTCTTCAGATAGTTCAGAGGGAGAGCCAGCCCTCTCACAAATAAAAAACACTATCATTGCACATAATTTTAAAGAAAATTAAAAAATTGTAAATTAAAAAAAAAGTGTAGTTGGGCTTTATGCAAGCCCATCTGGGTAAGTATTACAATTATCAGATATTCTAGCGCCAAGCAGCAATACTTAGTATCATTATTTTACAGCTTAGAGGGTAAATGGTCAGTTAGACACAAGGTACATAACATCTCAGATCCCAAGGTTGGTGACGCATTGACGATGTAAGGAATGATTAAAATATCCTACGTCACCACCTTATTCACCATTCCACGCGGTCAAGATTTGTACAGTAAGTATTTTTAATTTATATTCGTATATATTTAAGCACTTATTGTTATCAATTCTTATGTTAATACGTTTTATATCTTATTATATTCCAATCGAGATATAACAAAACTTTTATATATGTTAAAAAAGTAAAACATACTATCTTTTGTATTGAACATGACGAACAGTATAATCTTAAGCCGCTTAATCACAAGGCGCTTAGTTTTAATATCTACAAGTCATTGTAAAGAAAATCAATAAACGCGAAAGACCCCTGGTTATTTTCCCGCCGCACTGGACTATAAATAAAAAATGGCCGACTTCCGGTCGAAGCACGCACTACCCCTTTCTTATTTAGTCCTCACTTCGATAAGAAATTAACTTTCAAGCCATTAGGTAATTATTTTTTTATTGACTTAATGTAAATGATTTCTTAGTCGATATTAATATATTGGTAAACATATGGAAAGTATATAAATTATTTAACATATATCAGACTAATATCTTATATACACCTATAACTATATAAGTATTATATAACCGTTCAGTGTTTAAAATTGATGCAAAAATAGTATTAATTTTTAACGGTGGCAGGATGTCTAATCGGCATTTCCCCGTTGAATCGTAACTCCGATTCTCTGGACGAAAAATGAACCAGAGTTTACTAGTGCACAAAGGCGAGTTTTTATTTTGTATTTAAGCAACACATTATTAATAAACTCTTCGAAACAATGATAACTAAGAAGATTTTCTTGTCGGTTCGTTTAGGTAGATTCTACATTCAGAACCGGTTTTAGCCTTACGTTCAATGCGGTTCTGTTTTATGTATTAAATTAGTCGAATAGTATAATTAGCTGCTGAGTTTCTTGTGAATTCTTTTAGGTAAAATTGACATTGTCATCTATTGGACATTTTACGTTTAATACTTGTACATTTCTGTAAAATGACGATTGATGACATGACAATGACAAAACTGCTTGTAAATCTCTACTCGAATAAAGTATCTTTTTGATTTTGATTTTAACGTCTTCAGTGTTATGTATTTTCACTTGATTGTACATAATATTACATAATATGTCTTAAAAAATATATAACGAATCATAGGCATCTTTCTCTAACAAATGTCAATTTCTTTTTAAAGAACTTATACATGCAGCACGTTTTGAAGTTTCCTTTATAATCATTAAAAGAAACGGCCAACAATGCCTTCATGCTAATGAGCTGTTTACCTTCATTTAGCTGGAGTTTGCGAGACAGGCTGCCTTCCCAAAAGGTATTAAAGTTAAAAGACCGTATGATATTCTTGTAGCCTTGACATGAAATCATTACGTGATTATGCCTAACTTTAATACTATTTGTATTCGAATATTATGTAACTTATTTACAGTTTATTATAATGTATGAAATTTACTATACAAATACGTTTGTACGTAGGGTGTAATCTACGGACCTAATGGTTCAATTCTATAGATCTTTATGGGGGGTAAGCCAGTTTATAAGCTTTCCATTGCCCGTCCCCAGACCTATACTATAAAAAAATTCAACGGATATAACATCTTGGTTCCCTGATTGGTTTCGCATTGATGATGTAAGAGATGGTTAACATTTTTTCATCAGCAATGTCTGCGAACAGTGTTGACCATATATCATGAGCATTTGCCATATTGCCTATATGTATGTATATTTTAAATTAAAAAAAAAAAAACATAATGTATCTAATAATATGTGAATCGACTAATTGTCGCTAATGGTTTTGGTCTTATGACGTCATAAACGTATAAGTTTTAACAACTTAAATGTTTAAGTTGTCTGTAAATTAATATAGAAATACAAACTAATTTTTTAACTTAAAAATATATGCAGATTATATTTCTTTTATCTATAAGGTTAAATATATATATTTCTAATACTACACAAACAAAGCTGCAGTAGAAACAGTGTCTTATACTGAATAGATTGTTACTACATATTGGAAACATAAATGTTGATAAAAAACGGGTGGGTAAAAAGGTTTAGCCCCACTGATTTATTTGTTCCATCAACAAACGGAATAGAATCCCCACTACAAGTAATTCCGCTTTATTTTCGATTGCATACTTGCTGGCTACATCGTTTGCAAACCGAACAAAAAAATATGATCCCTTGTTTTTAAAAAAAATACATCATATAGATAAAATAGAATAGGTCTTTTTACACTAGCAGCTCTAACTTAACTTAAACAAACAAAATGAATACAATCCGCTACGTCGTCGTAGCCGTCTACGGAATTTCGTAGACTTGCTACAGCTTTCATGCAAGATAAAGTCTAAATATTAAAGCACCTAATGCAGATAAAAATCGCTCGAAGAGGGCGTTATTATGTAAAACCTTATCATAGTCAGTACAACCTAATTTGCTAATAGTTTTAAGTACCAAGTAGGAATAACGTAAAAGAAGATGGCTTCTTATAATTTTATTGCCGCAGTACTTCCTCCGAAAGTCTTCGAGAAAAATGTATTAAATTATTATTTAAAAAAAAAAAAGAAATATTGTGTTTACTATTTAAAAAAAACAATCGCATAAACGTTTTTTTTATCATGGCTGTTGATGTTGCAAAATGTATATTTAAATTTAACAAATAATACCCTTATTAATATTAATTAAATTGAAAGTGTTAAATAAAAAAATATATAATCCTATTTTAAACAAAACTGTTAACTAACAACATTATAAAAGGCACCGAAATATTCTTATTGATTATTCAATAGGAATATTTCGGTAACGGCTTTATAGCCTTAAATAATGTTAGGTTATTTGTACGTACAAAAGAGAAAAAAATCGTAAATTAAATTTAGATATACGTAAATTTGATTTATATTAAAAGAGCCGTTTTTTTTATAAAATCGGTAGGCGGACTGTAAAATGCACCACCCGATGATAAATGGTCGTTACTGCCTAAGTATGAAGAGACCGTAGAGAAGACACCGTAAGAAAATTTAATTATATCGCTGATGCGCCACTAACACACACACGCCATGGAAACTCTCATGTTCCAATTACACTAGCTCACTAACCCTTTGAAACGGGAAACAATAATATTAAGTATTGCTGTTTGGCGGTAGAATACGCGATGATATTTTACCTACCTAGACGAACTTACGTAAATACCTACCACCAATTTAATTATACGTTTTATAATGGTTGGAAATATTTATGATCAGATCAATAACGTTCATGCTCATTTCTGTATCGATTCAAATGTTTACGTCAAATTCGTCAGTGTTTTAGCTGGATGAAGAGATGTTTTTTTTTTTAATGATCTGTGTATAAAAAAATATAGCAAAGGTACCTGAATTGAGTGTTAGTGTCATGTGGCTGGGTGGCCCACCTATCCATGCATTATATACTATCGAAATTATTATATATAAGACACATAGTTCTCTTAACGAAAATACAGATATAACATTAAAATATATATTAAGCGATTAATCATTTCCAAAGTTATTTCATATCCCACAAACGTTGCTTGACGGTTTACTGTATGTCATCATCACTAAGAGGTTCTATGCTAATTATTTCGACATTTATTACCGTACCATTTGCAGAGGTCAGGTGGCAATCGATCCGTATACCGTTCAGATCTGGATTAGCCGATTAAGTTGAGTTTGGCACAATGCCGGGGATATGCTAAGTAGGAGACATTTGATAGTCAATAAAGTAGTGTGCAGCTCGATCAAAGAGCAGCGAAAAGAATAATGTACTTACAAATATTTGTACATTAAACTTAAGTCTAGTTTATTTTTTTTTAATAATATTAGCAATTCAACTCTAAGGAATATTCCTATTTACCCGTCCAATTAAGCTTAAAGCTTGTGCTAGGAGTGGGAACGCCAATAGCCCAAGGGGTCAAGACCGTACCTGCAACTTTTTACATCGCTATTCGGCCATTTATGAGTTTTATAGAAGTAGTATGTATGTTATGTATGCATAATTTCAAATATAATAAACACATTTGATTTATTAAAATAAAATAATTTTAAACGGAACACATGGAACAGTTCGTGTGATGTAATCATCCGAAAAACACAATGTTACTATTAAATCTATCAACATAATGGGTTCTCATAATGATACAGAATTTTCGTGCAAACATTTTTTTCAAAGAAGAAATAGTGTATATGAAATATAAGAAATTAATAATCTTAGGTCAACGGTTACATTTTTATATCTAAATATGTGCAAATCGAGCTTTATGAACGTGTACAAACGTTGAATAAATTATCGAACACATAAATCAAATTATGCTGTATATATATCGAAATTCCGTAACCTTGGACGAGCAACTTAACCTGCAAAGAAAAGGCGGCACACAATGTACCGTCATTTTTCATAAGCCAAAGGTTTCTTTAAACATGAGGATTTTCTGATAAATCGTTAAAGTTGAAAACGTAAGAAATATTTTCTTTAAAGAGGTAATTGTTTCTAGTTTCGCTGTTGTTACAGTTGTATTTTTAACTGACTTAAAGTAAAGAGAAGGCTCTCGGCTCGTTTGTAAATTGTTTTTAATATAATTCCGTGTGTGTTTATCGTTTTTTTTTTTGTGTCTTTATAGCTATGTTTTTTTTTCGGAATCGGTTGTAAATGGAAAGTATCCATTTTGATTTGATAGGTATTAAGCATTGTTAAGTTTTTATTTAACCGTACATTAAGGCTATTTTTTATACAGTTTTACTGAACGTTACTTATATAATTTAGTAAGTGACTTTCATTATTTGTACATTGTAATATTTTATTTGGTTGAGAAGGTATGAATGTTACTCTTTGATTAGTCTCGGGACAATTTTTTTTTTTTTAATTTCCGTTTTTCTTTTTTAAGCAAATGGGCCATTACATATAAATATACTCACATATTAGAATTAGCATACGTTGGCGTCATTAACTGTTTTATTTCTTAATATAATTATATTCTTTATTATTATTTAGCACAGATTAAAATTATAACAATAAGAATACGATGTTCATTGATATTATTTGTGTAATATTCGAAACTCAATTTTACAGCATCAATAATCATTCGAATAAAACGAGCATTCCATGGTTTTTATGGACTTAATATATATGTCCGTTTATTTACGACAAGTTTAAAATGGATATAAAAAACAAACGTAAAATATGTATATTATATAAGATTTTTTTTTTATTTTCAAGACTGGCAATGGCATCAATTATCGTATTATCGTACTATTTATTATTTAAGTTTTTTTTTATAGATAAAATGTGTATGTAAATAGACGAAATTTAACGCTTGTATTGAAAATCGATTACTGGGCCGTGTTCTTTTTTCTTTTTAATATTATTTGTCATAGTATTGTTTAAAATATCATTATGGTTCTATAGATACAGCCTTGTGACAGACAGTCGGATAGACACTTGAGATAATAGTAATACGGTTCCCTTACATAAGATTTTTTTTTATAATTTTCAAGACTGGTAATGGCAAAAATTATCGTATTATCGTACTATTTATTATTTAAGTTTTTTTTTATAGATAAAATGTGTATGTAAATAGACGAAATTTAACGCTTGTATTGAAAATCGATTACTGGGCCGTGTTCTTTTTTCTTATTAATATTATTTGTCATAGTATTGTTTAAAATATCATTATGGTACTATAGATACAGCCTTGTGACAGACAGTCGGATAGACACTTGAGATAATAGTAATACGGTTCCCTTTCAGCGAGGTATCCTAAAAACATCGCATGCCATGTGATGGGTGGTATATCTATTCCCATTTAAATACTATATAGTTACGTATATTTCTGTGTTTTATTAATAAATATGAAAATTCTTTTTAATTAATTCACAGGATTTTACTGTTTATAAAAAATAAGTAATTATTTTAGTTCGTAAAATAACTTTGCCAAAATGTACAGATGATAATGTATTTTTATTGAGATTATTTCATGTTACATTTAGTCTAATCGATTTAAGAAATAAATAAAATTCGATTAATGATTGATAAAGTTATTAAATTATATAACATCAAAACAAATTGCTTTTATAGGAAACTCAATAATCTTAAAAAATTATAGATAAAAATTTCATCATTATTATGTTATCTGTGCCAATCAAATCCAATCAATCTCATGAAATAAATTGATATTTTAATTTCCGATCCGCTTCATAATATAAGGGCCCTTAGATTACAGCCAGTTTAAGCTGTTAATAAAATTTTAATACGTAGTCTGTAACGTTCCCGCCGTGCATTCCCGCGCTTTTTGCACGTTAGAGTTCTATATTTAAAATTTCACACGGTAACTCTATTATCTTTTCTATATTTAAAACTTTCCGAGTGATTTTTTGATAATTTAAATACTTATAGATTAGTTTTTTTTTTTATAACTTTAAACTTTGTAGCTCAGAAATTTTATATACGTTTATGGATTTTTTTTTTTGTTAAATAACTAAAAGTAGAAATAGTTGCGTATAGTTATCGATATTAAAGAGGAATTGTCTAATCCAAATTTAATATGAGTATCGTCGTCATGTTACATAAGAATCCGAATCCATTACTAACTTAAAGTTAACACATACCTATAGACGAGATCTAGAGTAAAACTGTAAGTCCATACACAATAGTATCAATATTTAGAAGTTATAATATACTATGTTTTAACATCTATAACTAGGTCATATAAATCCGGTTTAAAAATATAATTCTCTAGATCATAGTGATAACAACGTCCAAGTCACAAACAATGGCTAATGCATCCACTACACATGAAGGATAGTATATAAAAAAGGAGGGAAAATGCAATTTACTTTAAAAAAAATCGAAAATCGCCCGCGCGTTCCATAGCGCGTCATGCGTGTGTGCAACACGACGGACGCGGTGCTACTAACGTAGTAGACCTGGAAAGGCTTCAGCTGCCCCCGCTCCAACCCTCACCCCTCACACCCCTTTAAGCCCTCTGCCCAGGCCACTGGGCAATATACAAAATAACTTATATCATATAACATACGCACACAAATTACAACTCTATTTCAATAGTTTAAGGTTCATTTTAAATACGATCGTCGTCTGATTTTCCAACCGTAAGTATGTGTGCCGGAAAAGCGAATGCACGCCGACAGACTCACAAGTCACCGTTTCAGTTATACGTTTCTGATATTTAATTTTGATCTCTGATTTAACGGAATATGATCTACTTTCAATTAATTTCTGTCGGATGACTGAGAAAAGGTTTCAAATGTGTGCAACGAACACAAATGTCCGAATTCGATTACGTTATAATTGTTATGAAGCGTGCAACACAATAGCTCTTATCTTTATGCCTACAAGAGTCATATTCGTATATCGGTCATCAGTTTTTCGAATGTACTGTTTGCTTTCCACGGTTCATATTAGCTAGTACTAAGCTCGGAATGAGATTCCAATTGAATTTGATCTTTTACGAGTATGTTTTAGGGTCGTTTTTTAAATATCGTTATATAATAAGAAAAATCGAAATTTAACACCGAGGGACGTTTATTAATGTCGACGTAGATTTTGTCAAATGAGTATCGTAAGATGTGCAGTCCTCTTGACAAATGGATGCAATATTTTCGAAATATGCCTAAGTTTTCATTTTCCAAAATCAAAAACATAAAACCCTCCACTTTTTTTCAATCGAAACCGATTCCACTTCATTCTTAAGTAGTACAAATAAGTCCAGATTTTTTAGGACGAAATTTTTTTTTTTTAAATAAAATAACCATATAAGCATATTATATCGTGCTAAAAATAAAAAAAAAACAATATATTAATTTATTTATTTAGTTCACCAGTCAAACATTGGAAAACGTAAGCAATTGAAGAAAAGACACATTGGATACAAAATAAAATTCTTACTTGTAAACATGACATGAATTACATAAAATATAGGAAATGTGATGTTATGACCCTTATGCTGGTAGTTACACTGGCTCACTCATCCTTCAAACCATAACACAATATATTATATATTATATTGTGTTACGTCAATCTAAGTTTGCTAGCCGGAAGTTAGACTTTCTGAAATTATTAAAAAATAACGATATAATGCATAAAACGTTATGATAATTAACTATTTACGTAAAATAAATCACCATTATACATTATACGCATATATAGGGTTTTTATTATATTGCTAAGTAGACGAGTAATTGTGCCACCTGATGGTAAGTGGTCACCATCACTAAGAAGTACATAATGTTACGTCCCTGGTGCCTGTAGTTACACTGTCTCACTCATCCTTCAAACAGAAACACTACAATACAAAATATAGCTGTTTGGATGTAGAATACCTGAGTGGTACCTATCCAAATCGGCTTACACAAAGCCCAATTGGTTACCAATTAATCTACTATTGGATTTGGACTATTCACCTGACGATAAGTTGTCTTATTCGGTCATATTATATAAGGCTATCGTTATACCTCTTCCCAAAACCAGCAATCCTACTTCTTTGTCCCAATATCGTCCTATATCTATCCTCCCTATCCTCTCTAAGGTAATTGAGTCCATTGTACACGAACAACTTTATTCCTTTCTTACAACTTACAACCTATTATGTCCTTTCCAATCTGGCTTTCGTCCATCCCACAGCACTGTTGGTGCCTTGCTGAAGATAACGGAGGATGTGCGGTGGGCTATGGATAACACCAAACTCACTGCAATTGCTCTGTTGGATTTTAGCAGCGCCTTCAACTCCGTTGACTTTGACATACTTCTTGATACTCTTCGTGCAGTCAACGTCTCTCCTCTTACTATTACTCTTATAATAATTGTTATATTTGTATACATTTACTAATATTATACTTATTATATTAACTTTATCTCAAACCCCTAAGGTTGCCTGGTCGAGATCGCTACTTAGCGATAAGATCGTTTTATTGAACAGCTATAATATAGCTTTTAATGTGTTACTTATATTGTGTGGGTGTGGTGTGTGGGTATTATTAATACAAAATTAACATCATTTTAATGTACACCAAATACCAATATTAATATTTGTTTAAATATTTCGAAATGGCTCAGTAGTTGGAACACGAGAACCTTAATCGAAGATTACGCGACCAAGCATCACTAGTGTTAAATTTCAAAATAAAAAAAATATATATTTGCTCGAAAAGCATAATTCAATTGTCATGTTACAATTTCTTTTAAAGTTGTTAGGCGAAAGGGTATATGGTCTACCTGATGGTAAAGGTCTCCATTTTTTCAAAGACATAGCCACCATAAGAAATTGATTTTAATTGATGTTGTCCAATATTTATTTATAATTATTTATTTATTTATTAATACAATTTTCTCAGGACAAATATTATAATGTCACAATAATCGAATTCTACATGGTGGAAGGGCTTTGTGCAAGCCCGTCTGGATAGGTTATACAGGTAGGTCAGGTCTGGTTAAAGGTTAAATAAGCCAGTTTATCTACAGGGACAAGGGATATAACTATTTTGTTGTATATATTATCATATCCTAATTTTAAAAATAAAGTAAATCGGAGTTCACGACGACCTTCTACTTTGGATTGAGTCGTACCATACTAACCGTAGCCAAGCAGTTACCATTTAAAGATCATCTTTTAATCCTGTGCTATCTGGGGTTCCTCAAGGGTCCCATCTAGGTCCTTTACTATTTAATGTATATCTTAATGACATTAACTAAATTTTTAAGCAGTTCAAAGTTCATATGCATATTATAATAAAATGTTTAAGATAATTAAAAAATGAATAGCATTGGTGATGAAAAGAATGGCATATAAATTTAACAGCACTAAAATCTATGGGCAGTTGTGACATTATGTCTCTAGGTGGCCCATTTGCTTAGTTATATTGTAAAAAAAAGGTTGAATATAGCAAAGAAAACAGTATAAGTAGGGTGAAAATCTGCCACTTGTATAAACCAAACGGTAGCTGCGTTATTTACCTTAAAAGGAACATTTATCTGTTATATTATATGTAATTTCCTATTTATTTACAAATAATAACTAAGTATGAATCTTTCTGTTAAGGTTATAGTTTGTAAATATCTGAAATCGTTTTCATATATAATTGATACCATTCAGTATTACAACTTCTGATTGTAAACGTTGCTATGTATATATAGAACGGATAACATAAGCCATCCTTCGCAAAGTATGCTAAGCGACAGAAAATTTTTCATTCGTTCAATACTCAATCAGAACAAATACTACGCTACTAGCCGAAGTCAAGGTTTGTATTAACATCTAAAACGTTTTACCATAAACGTAAAATTAATTTAAAATAATAGAAATATTATTCTAATCAAATATGTGACTTGAACACTGAAAAAGGTTGCAGGTCAGATCGGGTTATTAAGATTAGACGGTTATCGCGACATTTTAAAACAAGTAACCAGAAAAAAACGTTTCATGCGAGCAAAACGAACGTTAAAATTAGGAAAATTATCGGTCCTCATCTGACATTTACATTTTAAATACGAACTGATTTTTAAAATCATTATAGTAATAAGTATCAAAAGTAATATTTATTTAAAATTAATTTAAAGAAAGAAATACCTAGTTATAAAATTATTTTTAACCTTTGTCAAAATTCGTGATTAAAAAAAAAACGATTGTCTATGAAAGATGTAAAATATCAAAAGTACATATAACCAGTATAGCCATAAAAAGCAATTGAAAATATTGCGTGTATTATACCTTTGACCCAGACGGTCGACCTGTATCGGAATCGTACACTGATATTTAGTATACTATTGTTTAAAAATAGTGAATGCATTTTTCATTCGAAATTCAAAAGGCGCGCCTTTTGTGTCAGCGTGGTCGTATTTTAAATTTCGAAAGAATTCGTTTTGTTTTTTTAACGTATATAGATTATTTGTACAAAAGATTTAGTATTCGTTCATCGTATTCGAATCTTTTATTATATTGTTGAAATATTTGAGTAAAGTAAAACCTTTTAGTTTTCAATTTTATGAAGCGTTTAATCCTCATAACGTAACTCAGTCATTTTTTACATATCAAATAATAAATTTACTTTAAAGCTTAGATATTAGAATCGAATATATCTTTTAAAATATTTCAAGTAAGTTCTCAACTTCAAAATCCAAAACTGTATGTTTAATGTTTTTCAACTTTATAAAACTTATAAGTTAAGTATATTATTTATAAAAGTTACTAAACTTTATAATTATTGAGCACCAACGGACACTTTTGAATCGTTATCATAATCATTTCGTAATTTGATTCCGAGAAGAACCGTCAAGAAACTAACTTATATTTTTGAAAAATAATATACAAATGTATATTAATTAAAAACAATTAAATTATTATAAACTCTGTATTAAAATCTACGAATATTAATTCGATGTTTAATTTTAATACAATCTATAAATATTTTATTTGTCATTGAATCATAGATAGACAAATACTACCAAGGACCTTTACAAAATCAAGGTCAAAAATTTAAACTTAAATTTTCTTCCTGCAAATAAAGGATTACACGCAGGTACCGTCAAACCTTCTCCCAGTAATCTTTTGTATAAATATATTAACTAAAGCCTTTCGTAGATACAAACAAAACTAAACAGTTACAAATTAGAATCGCTGTATTGATTTCAAAAATCGTTTTAAATTTATTTACCTCCTAGTATTTCTGAAAATGTAGACGTCTGATCTGACAAGAAGTGTAGCTGATTCTACTGAATTACATATGTATATGTTCTGATTGAGAAATGATAAGATGTTAATTTTCTGCGTGAGAGTGATATCAGGTATCGAGAACCACCCATCCCCCAATAAACAAATTATTTTATGTATTTTTTTTATATTCCTGCTATTAGTCAATCCAATGATGGCGTAGATAATATATTTTTTTGATGATGTAACAAAAACTGAAATGATAATTTTTGTCGTAAAACGATTTAAAAAAAATACAACTTAAATAACCAATGAATACATTAGAAAGTGCACAAACATTTATCGTCGGAGACGGGCGCGGTTATTTATCGTACCGAGGGGTTAAACTAACTTCCTTAACAAAATACCAATAGCTAGAATCTTGCACACCCTCAGCTGCCGACGGAATCCTGCTAATAAGTTCTTGTGTTTATATATTTGGTACTCAATCATGCAAAATTTGCTAGACAAATTTGGATAAAATTCGCAATGGAGATAGCTTATACTCTGACTTAACACTAAGGCTACCCCTCTAATTTTAATTACGCGCCGAAAAATAAAATCCGTCGTCGAAAGCTCGTTGATATATATATATATATATATATATCAACGAGCTTTTAAATATATATATATATATATATATATATATATATATATATATATTTAATTGTCTGTGAACGAATTTTGCAAAACCAAGACTTTGTCATGGGTTATTATTTAGATATTAGGATTGTTCTGTAATAAAGTTGTAAGAAATTAATAAATACTAGCAAATATTCCGTGTAGTTTAGTAGATAGTGAGATAAACTTTACTTAGTGTTAGCTTTGTGCAAGCCCGTCTAGGTGGGCTATCCTATCACATAGAATACGTGTTAGGTGTTTGGGTATACTGTATATCAATAGGCGGTATTGGTATGTTGCGGTTTGCAGGGGAGTAAGCCCGTAACAGACACAAAGGTTTTAGTTTCCAAGATTGGCAGCTCTTTGGTGAATATATCTTACAACAGCTATGTCAGTAGGAGGTGGTGACCAGTGACCATGTGACTACGGAGCAGGACCACGTGACCATTAAACAAATCTCCCAAATGTGCGCCGCCTTACTAATGCTGTTATCGGAATTTTGGAAATTTAAGTGGAAATAAGTAGTTAAGTGTAATAGTGTTGTATTATAAATAAAGATATATTAATCATAAACTCTTAATAGTGCACAATATAGCTGGGAATTCATAGAGTTCAGACAGACAAACCAGCAATGAAACAGATATCCTACCAGAATCTCATAATATAATTATGTTTGTTTTTTTTTATTTACACTTAATATTTTGTGGCAGAACAACGTCAGAACCACCCGATGGTAAACTAATAATAACCTACTAGTTACAACAAGTATGCAATATGTCGTATAAGACCTCGCTTCGATATCATTGTTCAAGCAACCTTGACCCGAGTCGATATACGAAGGCTGACCTTGTCTTTTTCGATATTGACATTTTCATTTCCAGTTTCCACGTTCCATCAATCTTAAGACTTTAATCATTACAAATTATTCTGGTATTCCAATATATTTATTTAATAATAAGTTCAAACACTATTTTAAAAAAAATATGATGTACGTTGGCGGACGAGCAAATGGGTCACCTGATGGTAAGTGGTCACCTTCACCCATAGACAATGGCACTGTAAGAAATATTAACCAAAATAAATATAAACCATGTAGAATATCTGATGAGTGGGTGGTACCTACCCAGACGGGCTTGCACAATACCCTACCAAGTACATTTTCCTTTAATATTGTAATTTTATATATCAACGGTTAAAAATTATACCTGCATATGATCACTGCCATCCATAGATAATTTTACTGCAAGGAATGTTGAACATCGTGAAGACCCGCCATCAAACTTACGAACGTCTATGCTATGTATCTATCTGTGCTATGTAGCTTTGTATCTTGTGCATGAAATAACACTAGTTCACGTACCCTTCAAACCGAAACTCAACGCTACCAAGCATTGCTGAAAAGTATTATAATATTTGATGGATGCGACATACCCAGAAGTATTTAAATATTTACTATTACTAAAGTACTTAAAAAAATTACTTTAATAAATTCGAGCCCTTGTTACAGTTATCGTTATAAAAAAAAATAATTTCGAAGTTGACATATTCGCTAAGCTCACACGGTTACTGGTGGAACATTAAATAAAAAAAAAATATTGCCATTCTTGCATACTGCGTAATTGCATATGTACCAATAGTAATTGCACTATTCTGATACCTTTTAAAGTAATAGGGCTGTATTTGTAGACCTTTAATCAAATAAATTAAGTCACTAAAAAAATTACTATGTTTATATCCAAAATATTATATTTTGGATATACACACAATAATTTTTTTTTCTTTATCTTAATACTTTCTCTGAGTCCAAAAAACCTTACTTCAAAAAAGTCAAAATAAGTCTTTTTTATTTCGTTTCCTTTTTCCATGCCCGAGTTAGTGTTCATTTTCTTTCTATAAAGCAAATTTGCAGTATTTCTTGATAAAGTTCTAATATCGCATACGGTGTTGGAAATATTTTTAAATTAACTATTTCGTGACATCGTGACCGCGTTGGACACGCACGGGCCAGCCTTTTGAGTACGTTCGTTTTGTACTCAGCGAATTTTCGCTTTGAAATTAAAAATACTAATTACAAACAATACGATTAATATTTTATATATACATATAATAAATATATAAGCTATTTATTTAAAATAATTTAAATTTATCACGCTATTTCATTGTTATTTATTCGTAATATGAGGATACTGATTTCGTCCAGACCGATCTCAGTAATGGTAACCCCATTTCAAGGGAGACCAGCGAACTACGCAGGATATATTCTAATGCACAAATCTGTGCGCAAACCCAGAAGCACCAAATCCGCCAAGCATGGAAAGAGTACAGGTGCAGAACTAGTGGATTTACGTGCTTTTTTCTTCCGAGGCACGGGAACGGAACGGAAGAAAAAAGCACTTTCAAACTTCCAGACTCCGGGCTGTTTTCGAGATTTTTTCAATGGAAAAACCCAGATTTGAACCCGGGATCTTGAGATATGCAGCCTTACTAACCATTAGGCCAACGAGCCAGTCGAATTCTTTATTATTCGTAATATACGCAGGAAAATAGAAATTATATATGGAAGAGAGTGACCAATTTTATTGACATCGAAATAAGTTAGATTAGTTTAAAATCGATACGACGGTTCGAATTTAAAATCGACTTTCTACTTATGACATGTTAGATTATGTCCTTCGTTTGAATATTCAACGATCTTAATGTATCGTATATTCAAACGACTGGTCAGAAAAGGTTTCCAGAATCGATTTTTTAATATAGCACGACATTAGTACATTAGTTACATTAGTTGTTTTACGTAATAACATTTCATATTGCACTGATTCTATGTAGTACATATTTAACTAGTATTTATTGTTAACTTATTGACTACACGTGCCTCGGAGAGCACGGTCTTGCGCCTGAATTGTTTCGTGTCATATTTGCTCATTCAATCAGATTATAGAGTATGAGGAGAGTGCACTAGTGCTAATATTAGTATTAATGCACTCAATTTCACGAGTGAGATACGAAGTTAATTCTTCCAGAATAGCACTGCTGTAATCTACAAATAAATGGTTCCTAAAAGTGACGTCAAATTAATATATTGTAATAGTTTATAAATTATTGCGGGCAACTAAAAAAAATGTGCCTTCGCCAACATTAACTTTTATACTTAAAAAAATAGGGATTTTTATTTTAATCCAGAAGTTTTTTAATTTAATTTTGTTACATAAACAGCATTTTTTGGGCTTAATCTGTCAAGATGTACTAATTTATGAAAATCAATTCTATGTCTTGTACGAATAATACACACACAAACATATCGTTAGCCACGATATTGATATTTATAATTTAAATATAATATTTTATGGACAGACAACAATATTAAAATATGTATAGACTATTTGTAGACTGAGTTATATTCAGACGGATCGATACTGAGTGTCTGACACTGTTTAAGATCTATTTCACGAGTCAGTTTTAAATTTAAGCAAACTTAATACAAATCTCACATCACTGATACCGTTTACCGATTTTAGTTCAATAATGGCCCAATGGCTAGATTTGATGGCTGCGTATAACAAGGACCTTGGATTCAAATCAAACAAACGAGAGTCGACAGGATGACATATCCAATTATTCTACCTATAGACATAAATGCAAAAGTGATTTTGTTTATGAGGCTGTTAACTAAACAGTTCATCGTGACATTTTCCAAACATATAGGATACAGGGATACAGGGATACAGGGATACAGATAAGACAAAGGGCAAAAGTCTGAAAGAACAAGCGGCAGGCTCACCTTATGGAAAGTGACTACCAACGTCCATGGACCTCTGCAAAGGGACGTGGACGGAAGATGCTGGCAGCATTCAAGAAATGAAAATGTATATTATTATTTAATTTGATTTATAAATATAAAAACTATATTAATCACAGTTATTAAAACATAATAATTGCCCGATTACAATGGAATATCCCAAACACAAGTACAAGGATTAATATAATTTTAACAACGAGACCTCTCCAACGACAAAGGCAATGCGAATAATGTTCCGACGGTCAGAGACGACTTTAATAAGCGTTAAAAAACTAAATTCTTTAGACTCAACGACCATTGGATGCTAATGCCAAGCGAATTTAGATTTGAAACGTCTATTGGCTGTAAAACCGGCTGGTTTGCAGTCACGACATGCGGCATGACGCTCTGATACCATCGTGAACCCCCCCTCCACAACGCCGCTCAAGACTCCATAGTATCGTATACTACTCGTTTAAACGTATTGTATTTTCTTTCTTAAGATCAAATATTGATTTAAAGTAATTAAAAAAATTAGATTATTCTAGCGGCAAGATAAGATGGCCGTTTTGACACATTAAAAAGTGATGTGAAATGTAAATTTATTATCGATATAATATATTCAAATCTTTGTTTTTTTGCAAGTAATTTTATTCAAGTTTTTGTTGCAAGTAGTGTCTGATTAAAAAGGTTTAATAAAAAAAATATAAAATAGGTTTAAGTAATATATTCGAACGAAATCAATTTAAATCAAAAATTGGAATTAGAATAACTTTATAAACACATTACAATAAACATATATAAATAAAATAAATAATTTATAAAATAGATAAAATATTTACTGTCAACACAAATATAACACCGACTACGAGGTCGAGTGTGAGAGTGTGACGTACACGTTTACGCAAAAAAAAAAAGTTATCTTCGCGGTACCCTAATATTTGTAGTTTAGAAATCACATTCGATAATTTTTTAACTAACTGCACGTCACTATTGACAATAAAGAACAACAATTTGCTCTTTTGATGTAATTATTTATTAAATACGAAACTTCATGAGCGGACAAACGTCAAAACGGCCATCATAGCGTGCCGCTACTATAGTTATATTATTATTAATTATAAGTTTTCATATTAATGAATGTTTCACATCTGTGACGTCCTGTGACGGGCTAATTTTTTTCTCTACGAAAGTTTTTCTAAAATTTCTCACAGTCATTTATTACAACATTTCATTAAGACTCTATAGGTCTTATCATTCCCTAACTACTTGATATAATAATAATAATATAATCATCTTAGTTGAAACTTTACAATATCAGTAAAATGTTCTAATATTTACATATCGAGTGTTGCTCTACAAAAGAACTAAAACATACGAGCATACTTTATTATCTTGGTGTGCGTGTCAGCTACGCTTGACACTCGCCATGCTATTGCTTTACTAGTGTGAGTGTACTTGGCCAAAAGTTGGTTACTATTTTTTTCGACACATTCAGTAAGGAATGGTTAATATTTCTTAAAGATCCAATGTGCGCGGTGATCACTTACCATTAGATGGTCCAGTTGCTTGTCTACCTACTCAGGCCTAAAAAAAGCAATAGTGCTTGTAACGTTATTAATTTTTTTTTATTATAAATGGCATTGGTAACCAATCAATTGATACCATGATTGGTCAATGTTGTAGATCAACTGTTTATCTTTAACCAACAATCTTAATACTAGTCGACGGTGGATTAAAGTATCCCACAGTCAAAATGGAGCAGAAAAACAGCGAATAAGTCAGACGAAGGGAGAAATTAGCCTGAGGAGATTCAATAAAAATATTTAAAAAAACCATACTACAATAAGTATTTTATTAAAAGCATTAATTTATTCTGATCAATAACGAACGTTTCAACCATGTAGTCTTTGTCATACATTTCGACCCCAATTGAAGATTAACATCTATTTTCTATTAGAATATGTTGTCCTCGGTCCCAAAAGGGTTATTTAGCATTAGCAGCCCGTAAATGTCCCACTGCTGGGATAAAGGCCTCCTCTCCAGTTGAGGAGAAGGTTTGGAGCATATTCCACCACGCTGCTCCAATGCGGGTTGGCGGAATACACATGTGGCAGAATTTCGTTGAAATTAGACACATGCAGGTTTCCTCACGAGGTTTTCCTTCACCGCCGAGCACGAGATGAATTATAAACACAAGCACATGAAAATTCAGTGGTGCCTGCCTGGGTTTGAACCCGAAATCATCGGTTAAGATGCACGCGTTCTAACCACTGGGCCATCTCGGACCAAAAGGGTTATGTTTATGAGTAAATTACCACAATGGTACTACGAATTATTACGCCTAAAAATAGTTTTAATTCCAACAATTACGCAATGCTATGTCACTTTAACACTTTCATCAGAGCATAGAATGATTAAGAACTATTTATTTTCCAAAATAATACTTGGTGACTCTTTCATACCAAGTAGACTAAATTTACTGCACGCGGGAAAACTGTTTAAATAACCTTTAAATGTAATCTAAGGTTCTTACAGATAATGAATATTTACAGGTAAGAAAGAAGCCATTTTTTCACTTATACTCCATGCAGATGTCATGTATCTACATCAATATCAACATGTGTAGCCTTTAAATTTTCCACTGCTGGACTGGTCAGGCCACACTGCTTCAATGCGGGTTGGTGGATTGACATGTGGCAGAATTTCGTTGAAATTAGACACATACATCGTTTTCTTTCACCGCCGAGCACGAGATGTATTATAAACACATAAAAATTCTGTGCTTGTCTGAGTTTGAACCCGTAATCATCGGTTAAGATGTACCTACGCGTTCTAACCACTAGGCCATCTCGGCTCGGATGCCATGTATGATGATATGTATCCACCAACGTGCAAACTTCTCCAAAATGTCGCCTTTATGCTCATATTGATATTTACAAGCTGACACTATGTTTTAATCAACATAAACTGTGCTACGTATCGCTTTAAATCCAGTGGAAGCAAACCTTTACGACTTTAATCAGCTTTTAAAAATGCCTTTAACCGCTCATTTCTTACAGTCGCCTGTACTTAGCGTGATCGTACAAAGAAAACAGCCTTATTATAAGTCAAACTTCAGACGTTCTATTTTTAAAACGACGACAAAGAACAAACTAATGTTTAAAAAATCGAAGAATCGAAATTCTTTTAAGAAATAAAATTAAGCGAAGACACTTGTACTAACAGCCAATTAGTTTTAAATTAAATTTTATATTTGCATTCAATAATTTTGTATAACTGGCATGGCATTTGGTTTAAGAGGTGATTATTGTGCATAGAACTTTCAACTACATACATGATGATTATAGCAGGGAACCGTCCATATAGAATATAAGACAGCGATACTGGCTAAAAATAGCAATAATACTGATGTACTCAGAGAATTCAAATATGAACAAAAACATCAGCTTTAAATTTCCAAGTTTAAAAACTATTCGCAATAAGCATTCTTAAAATGTGGAAAATGGAAAATATTCTGTCGATTCACGCTACAAAAGATATTTTTGTATTCAGTTCATTTTTATTGGACATCCGTGCAGTGACGGAGTAAGAATACAATTCACTGCCCTTCTCTCTCCCATGGGTGTCGTAAGAGGCGACTAAGGGACATCTGAGCGACCATCTGCTCATCTGGTGGTAGGATGTCAATCATCCGCCTGGCTTGTTACCACCGTACGCATGGTGAAACACTCGTGAAGTGGCTGCTTGCAGCCGCGTTTCGAGATCAGCCGGCGTACAGCCAGTGCCCGAGCGCGCATTGTCGCGATAAGTGTTGGTCCGGTGGATGTTGCTGTTGAACCAATGCTGGAGGAAAGTATATTGACCCGCCGGTCAGGGAGACCCGTAGAAACGGTTGTTCCGCTGGCCGCCCGTGGCAGAGTACAGGGGCCCAAGCGTTCCTAACCAGCTCGCGAGGCTGCCCCACCAGGCCACGCATAATCCCGGTGTGGACCGTCGTGCCGGTTGGTGACCGGACGGTGGGGTCCCGGCGGCCACTACCGGGAGGGTTCGGGGGCCCTTCCGCCCGGCGGGTCGGTTTATTTTCTCTTCTGGCAACTTATTGGGGAAACACAGCTCCACACTTTGACCGTCCTTATCGTGGCAACGCATCGCTCGCTTCACGTCTCTTCCTCTTTTTTCCCCCTATCCATGACAGTGCATAAAAGAAATGACGGTCGTACAGCGGTGCACACCCCCACCATTCCCACGCTGTTTGAGGTTGAGTTCGTTAACATCCGTGGACTCCACGCTAACCTCAATGCTGTCCACCACCATCTCGAGACAGCACGGCCAGCAATGTTGTTTCTGACGGAGACTCAAATACTCCGTCCTGTCGATACCAGCTACCTTAATTATCCCGGCTACATGCTTGAAGAATCCTTCAAAGCGAAAGCCGGAGTATGCTTGTTCGTCAGGACGGATGTTTGTTGTCACCGTCTGCGCTGCTTGGAGGACCCTTCCTTCTCCCTGTTAGTGGTACGTGTGGACTTGGTTCGTCAGAGTCGGGTCTACGTGTGCCTCTACAGATCCCACAATGGTGACTTGGAGACAAGCCGACTATTTGACCATCTTAGTCGGGTGGCAGATGCTGCGCAAGAGCAGTTTCCTAACGCGGAACTGGTGTTTTTGGGGGACTTTAACGCTCACCATGAATCATGGTTGAAGTCCTCCAAAACTGACCATGCGGGAAGGACTGCCCATGCTTTCGCTCTCACGCATGACTTGACCCAGTTGGTTGATCAGCCCACCAGGATCCCAGACATTGACGGGCAAGCGCCTTCCCTACTGGACCTTCTGCTGACTAGCCACCCGGTGGAATATCAGGTTGAGGTTCGGGCTCCACTTGGTTCTTCGGATCACTGCCTGATATCTACCAAAGTGCCACAGGCCAAGCTGCCGCCACCAACGGTAAGCAAACGTCGCATTTGGCACTATAAGTCGGCAGATTGGGACGGTTTGCGCGATTACTATGCCTCAGTCCCTTGGAAGGAGCGTTGCTTCAGTGAGAATGACCCGACAGCTAGCGCCGCTGCTATTGCTGGTGAGATCCTGTTGGGGATGGAATACTACATTCCTAACTCAGACCTCGCCAGTAAGGGTACGCGTAACCGTTGGTTCACTCGCGAATGTGCCGATGCTGTGTCTTCTAAGCAGGCGGCATATCGCGCGTGGATCAATGGCTGCGTTAGTGGGGCATCTAACATTGACTCACTGAAAGCAACCTACAATAAAACTTCCAAGTCTTGTAGGAAGGCATACACAAGAGCGGATGCACAGCGCATTGCGCGGTTTGGCCATGACCTTATTTCACATCCTAGAGGCTCCCGTAGCTTCTGGCGTCTGACCAAATCTGTGCAAAGCAATTTCTGTCAACCTTCGCTGCCACCGCTCAGGTATCCGGACGGATCGCTAGCTCACAGTCCGCAGGAGAAAGCTGATCTTCTGGCAAAACTCTTTGCGGATAATTCCGTAATCAATGATTGTAGTGCGCTGCCACCAACAATTCCTTCATGTGGCTACATGATGCCTGACATCAAAATCAGGCAACGTGATGTACGTGCAGAGCTACAATCACTTGATGTGCGGAAAGCTAGCGGTCCCGATGGAATACCAGCCATAGTGCTGATGAAGTGTGCAGCGGAGCTGTCTCCTGTGTTAACGCGCCTGTTCCAGCTGTCTCTTTCTACAGGATGTGTGCCGGATTCTTGGAGAGAAGCTAATGTGCAAGCGGTTCCCAAAAAAGGGGATCGATCTGACCCGGCAAATTATCGGCCAATAGCTATCACCTCAGTTTACGGATCTTAAACAACCAACTGATCCATTACCTAGAAGATCACTGTCTAATTAATGATCGTCAGTACGGGTTTCGACCAAAACGGTCCACAGGTGATCTTCTAGCGTACGTAACACACCTCTGGGGTGAAGCTATCGATAAGCGTGGAGAGTCGTTGGCCGTCAGCCTCGATATCTCCAAGGCTTTCGACAGAGTCTGGCACAGAAGTCTTCTCTCCAAGCTGCCGGCATACGGTCTGCCGGTACAGCTCTGCACCTGGATTGCTAGCTTCCTACACAAGCGCAGCCTTCGCGTTCTAGTTGATGGTTGCGCTTCAAAATCCCATGTAGTGAATGCTGGAGTCCCCCAGGGGTCTGTGATATCCCCCACGCTCTTTCTTCTGCATATCAATGATATGCTCTCTCTCGGGAACATACATTGCTATGCAGATGACAGTACAGTGCACGGGGGATACCACGGACGCGCAGCGGCTGGACGGGCGGAAACTGAGGAGAGACGGAGGGATCTTGTTGTTGAGCTCGATAGGACGTTAGGACTCATCGCCAAATGGGGCTCTGACAATCTTGTTGAGTTTAACGCCAAGAAAACACAGGTGTGCGCTCTCACAGCGAAAAAGTCACCATTTTCCCCTCCTCCTTCCCTCTGTGGCACCACGCTGGAGATACATAGCAAAGTCGCCATACTGGGAATCGACGTTCGGTGCGACCTCAATCCAAAGGATCACATCGAGGCTGTTATTAAAACAGCCTCACGTAAACTCGGAGTCCTGAACAAGGTGCGGCGTTTTTTCACGCCTGCTCAACTGCTCCTGCTGTATAAAACACAGGTACGGTCCTGCGTTGAATATTGCTCGCACCTCTGGGATGGCTCCGCTAAGTACCTACTGGAGGCTTTGGATCGGTTGCAGCGACGTGCGGTTCGCATTATTGGCGATGTAAAGGTCACCAACACCCTCGAGCCTTTACAATTGCGTCGAGAGATAGCGGCACTCAGCGCTTTCTATCGAATGTGTCACGGCGAGTGCTCAGAGGAACTATTCTCCCTTATTCCTGCTTCCCCTTTCCTTCACAAGTCCACGCGTGCTGGTTCTCGATGTCACCGCCTAACTGTGACATCAATTCCATCGCGTACCAAGAAATTTGGCAACTCTTTTCTTTGTCGCACTTCCAAAACATGGAATTCTTTACCAGCGCACGTATTCCCCTCCTCTTATGACCTGGGTTCCTTCAAGCGAGGCGTGAAGAGGCATCTTGCGGGCCGGCAAGGCGGGGGCGGCTAGAGCAGATCACCTTTCCCAACTGCACTAGCCGTCGTCGCGTTTGGACTCTACTACCACTTACCATCAGGTGGAGCAGAGTCATTTGCCCTCCCGGGCAATAAAAAAAAAAAAAAAATTCAGTAAACTGGCTTATAACATGAATAATATTATAAGATAAATGAGCCGAGATGGCCCAGTGGTTAGAACGCGTGCATCTTAACCGATGATTTCGGGTTCAAACCCAGGCAGGCACCACTGAAATTTCATGTGCTTAATTTGTGTTTATAATTCATCTCGTGCTCGGCGGTGAAGGAAAACATCGTGAGGAAACCTGCATGTGTCTAATTTCAACGAAATTCTGCCACATGTGTATTCCGCCAACCCGCATTGGAGCAGCGTGGTGGAATATGCTCCAAACCTTCTCCTCAAAGGGAGAGGAGGCCTTTATCCCAGCAGTGGGACATTTACGGGCTGCTAATGTATGTATGTAATGTAAAAATGAATATGATTATAAAAATTATTTACATAAGAATTATTAACAATACGTTAAATATATACAATAATGAATTAGAATATAGTTACTGTATAAATCATGACCGCGTGGATTGGTAGCAAGAATGCATAGCATTGCTTTTTGAATCGCAGCTCCGATCATCTGGGCAAAAAACTAACCCGTCCTCTTGTCACCATTGGAGGCAAAAAGGCGAGGTCTTTTAAAGAAGCTACTTGCACTAATCCAAGGTCCAAAATGAATATATATTATTGTTATATGTTTAAAATATTATGCTCCTAGCATTCTTGCACACAATTCCACGCGGTCATG
The DNA here is from genome assembly GCF_905147765.1 of Vanessa atalanta. Lineage (NCBI taxonomy): Eukaryota > Metazoa > Arthropoda > Insecta > Lepidoptera > Nymphalidae > Vanessa > Vanessa atalanta. The sequence continues at coordinate 4,919,096 of NC_061895.1, forward strand.
ATTTGTACGGTAACAATTATTATGTAAATAATGTTCTATTCTTATAAGAAAAGATATGGCAATTAGTATATAACCCATAATGATTAGCACATTTATTTGAAGTTTGTATTTAATATTTTTTATATCGAATGTGTCACGGCGAGTGCTCAGAGGAACTATTCTCCCTTATTCCTGCTTCCCCTTTCCTTCACAAGTCCACGCGTGCTGGTTCTCGATGTCACCGCCTAACTGTGACATCAATTCCATCGCGTACAAAGAAATTTGGCAACTCTTTTCTTTGTCGCACTTCCAAAACATGGAATTCTTTACCAGCGCACGTATTCCCCTCCTCTTATGACCTGGGTTCCTTCAAGCGAGGCGTGAAGAGGCATCTTGCGGGCCGGCAAGGCGGGGGCGGCTAGAGCAGATCACCTTTCCCAACTGCACTAGCCGTCGTCGCGTTTGGACTCTACTACCACTTACCATCAGGTGGAGCAGAGTAATTTGCCCTCCCGGGCAATAAAAAAATAAAAAAAAAGAAGTCGGTAGTCATTACAATTTCTCCCAACAAAAATGCCATCTAAACTAAAAGACGATACACGCCTTCTTAAACGCATGTTTGTGTTTTAAAAACCTATTTTTCAAATATATACGTCACATCAAGTGTCCAATATAATAAATGTTAATAGAAATTCAAATAAACTTTGCTTTTATTATAAAGTGATTTGTAATTTATAACATAACGACTAATTCAGCAAAAATATATACACATATACCTGTATATATTAAATAAATATTATTAAAAAAGCTTTACAGGGAAACGTAAGGTCCTTAAATTCTCGAGATAGAGTAGTACGGAAATCTAAGCGAGTCTAACTCTTAATTGAAGTTCATCCTCGTTCAAACCTGCCCTTACCCACAAAGAATTTAGCCAGGACAGACCGCTGAGCCTATTCTTTAAACGCAACTATTTACAAAACTTTGTTAAATAATATTCAGTAAAGCAATGTTAATTAAAAACATTAATTATTTTTTTTCATTTTAGTCATTTAAAAGTACATAATTCCACTTACTAAATCACTAAATACTCCTACATTAAATGCCATAATGACAACATTAAAAAAAAAAGTGTTTTAATTACTTTTACACTACGAGTATATTTTAGTCGTGTCTTTGTGTTTATTAAAAAGAAAGTCGGTATTAAAACGAAACAAGATAACAACAAAACGCTATTACGGTAACAACGAAGGTGCTAGAATTCAGTAGCTTATTCGAATGGCAACATGTGTTAGTATTAAAAATAAATGACTTTCGCGAACTTTAATAGTCGATTTATAGACCAAGATTACACCGTCTTGGTAATATACTTTTAAAGTGTGTGGAAAACACTAGAGTTTTAAGAGTGCTTGTAGCAAATAGTTTTTAAACTTGAATATTTAAAAAAGATATTGCATTTATTCGTAGCCAAGAGGTGGCGAGTCAGACAAAATACATATTATTAATACTGTAGCAGTCGCCCAGTGGCAAATTCGACCGTAATATTTATTGAAAATTAAAAAAAAACGTATATGATTTTTCATGTTTATAGCGTTTATTTTCCTTTATTGATAACTGTAAAGCTCGTTGATAGCTACCGAATAAAATGTACTAAAGTGATGTGTTTTGTCCATTTATATAAATATAGCTCAAGATTTAAAAAAAAAAATTAAACTACCTTTGTTGCGTGAAGAAGCTGCTGTGATCAAATATATTGATAATACCATCAATTTATATATGTATAACACAGTAACAGATACTACGACTATGTTTTATTAACAACATATCAATAACATAACGTAAATTTTCCCCTGAGGCGTTCACTCCTAACATGTTAAGATTATTCCACCAGGCTGCTCCTACAAGTTAATAGACTATACGTACAATGTCCATAATTTCTCCTGTTACATGCAAGTTTCCTCAAAGACGGAACCTCGATCATTAAAGAAATACTTTATCAGAAACATATTTTATTACACCTGGAAATGTTTAAGATTTAGCGCAGTTCACTTTATTAGAGCCTTAAATACAATTATCTTATGAACGTAGAAAAACTGATGATTTACACATTAAGATGTACGAAAAGTTCTCTCTCCGACTTATAATAATTACACAATTATCTCGAAACTTCGAAACGGGACAAAGTTTCCTTCGAGACCCAGATATTATATTGATTAAAATGAGAAGAATCATCTTGACTAGAATCGTTTATTGACTTAACAAAATAATATATTTAAAAATAACGTGTTTAAAATTATTAGTAAACATTGAATGTTTAGGTAACTATAGATTGCTTTCGAAATTACTAATGTTGACAGCTACGCTGTTATCTGTGTCTAATAAATGACATTCTTCGAAATCGTTTCGTTTCTCATCGACTTTCTCATAATTGCTCTTACAAAGAAAATCACTGTCACATACGAAATCATTTCTACCGTCTTCTATCATGGAATCATCAAAACTTGAATCCCTATACCGTTTCTCGGTTTCATTGTGATAATTTTGGTATCTTTCAATTTCGAAATCTGGGGATATCGTCTGACCTTCTAACACGGATTCCTTGCCTAGAATATCATCAGGTTCTAATGAAGCTTGAATTGAATTCGTTATTTCATTATAAGATCTAACGTTTTCGTTTTTCACTTCATATTTTACTTCAGCCATTTCTAAATTTTCTCGATTTTCTAAAAGCGGTTTTATGTTCATTAAATTAAAATTTGGCATCATTCTTGTATCCCAAGGATTCTGAGATTGATGATCCGAGGTTGAAGCTTCTACATCTATCTGTGCATCTTCTAACTTCTTGAATGATCCTAAGTTGTATTGAAGTGGTATTGAAAACGACGGTAGATCAACTTGGCTGTTCTGTCGAGTTGGTAGCGCTGATATGTGTATGGCTGGTCCTTGTTGCTTCGCTTTTGACATATAGTTGTTTGGATTCGATGTTTCAGCCAAATTTATTATTTGTGATGATGACACTAAAATATGAAAAAAAAAACATTACGATAGGATTCGAGTCAATCACATTTTTATGTCCAAAGTTTTACGAGGTTGTCATTATTACCCGGTATGGTGATGAAGTCTCTCATCTCAAGCGCTAGAGCTGATGGAGATCTGGGGTCTGGAGATCTCGTAGATCGAGAAGGATATGGCTCACAACCAGCTTTCTGCTGTTTACGCCACTTTGCGCGCCGATTTTGAAACCATACCTGGTTGAAAAATATTTTCAAATAAGAAATCTAACTACACATTATTATATATAATTTTATACAAATTATTTTCCCACAATGATATGTATATAATATATATACATATATTATTGAAAAAATAGCGCATCTTTATTGAAACAAGTGGTAATACTTCAAACCGTATTTCACACCACCGTTTTGTCGCTTTAACTTTACTTCCTTTCTACTGACGATTATATTTTAAATTATAACAAAAAAACTGATTTGCAACTGTTTATTTTCTTATGAGTTTTATGATAATTCTAACTTCTAAAATCGAATAATTTACGTACGTATTTACGTATTTATATGTCGTGTTTGATAGTAAAGAAAAATATCCCGATACAGCCCGTATCAGATATAATCACGTCAACATTAATTACAATCGCAATGGACTCCTGTTATGTTACGGTTTTTACTAAATTTTAATATTCAATAAGATAAATTATAATGCATTGATTTTTTTTTTGAATTCAAATTTACAAAAGCTGTAAACTAAATTAAGTAACTAAACTTATTGTAAGATCTGTAAATTTAGTTTCTTCCCATTAAATAGATAAGTAACCAAAACTGTTATCTTCAAATCCATACCCACAGTAAAAATGTAACAGTGTAGTTTAGAAGCTTATTAGATCAGGCAACAAGAAGAATCAAGTGTAGTCTAATGTTGTCTTAGATTTTTGCGATTATTACACATTGAAATAAAACTAGTTTTTAACGGATTTAATCGCGTATTTTAATTATTTTATTTTAACATCCCGACGTTTCGAGCGTGAAAAGAAGTGTAAAGTGTGTAAATCCGTTAAAAACTAGTTTTATTTCAAGTGTAGTCTAGTTCTAGAGGTGCGATCTATGGCTATTACAGTGATACAATTTCAAAAAATGACTAATAAAAAGTGCTATACTAACTTGAACTCTAGCTTCTGTTAAATCTATCCTCATCGCGAGTTCTTCTCTAAAGAAAACATCGGGATAGTGAGTTTTATGGAAAGCTGCCTCCAGCTGCTCCAATTGGACATTCGAGAATGTCGTCCTAAAAAAAAAACTTTGCGATTTAAAAAAAAAAACACTCTGCCATAGTTATCAAATAAAATAATTATGTTTGATTTATTAAAAGACTGGTGAGTCTTAACTGATGATCAGGTATTTATTTTGAGCACTTTTTACATCCTTAATTCGTGTTAATTATTGATTAAACCTTTTAATTAAAAGCCAGCGAAAAAGACAGCTGGTGTATAATTAAGTTAAAATAAATAACCGTAATTAAAAAAAACAAGCTTTTATTTTATAAAAATAGAATATATTAAAAGAAAAAGTATAATTATATCCGGTTTGTTCTCCTACCTGTAACGCCGTTGTTTTCGTTTCGGGATGTCGTTCTTTGAACCTGAAATTAATATTTATTTTATTGGTAAAATTACTGTTTGTTAATTTAAATTAATTTTAAGATTTTTCTTTCTTACTGTTAGGTGAATATTCCTCATCTTCTTCGTACTGCTGGTTGTCCCCGGTCTCATCTGAGGGTTCCGGGTTAGAAGTGTACGTGTCGTTTACCTCTGCGTCAGGACGCTCGCAAAGAACTGATCCGGGGCCTAGACTGGAAGTTCAAAAATATGTAAGAACATATTTGAATTTTATTTTATAATTATTTTTTCAATAATAATATCAAAAGTGTATTTTATTGTTTTTGTTCCATTGATTATTAATAATGTCTGAAATAAAAGAATTTTTTCAAAAAAATTAAGAAATCATTGATTTTTTTTTGGCATTAAACTACAAAACATGTTCTTTCTTCGCAATACTTTGCTTCACCGCCGACTACAAGATGAATTATAAATACAAATTAAGCTCTAAATTCTAAGGTACTCGCCCGGGTTTGAACCCGTCATATTACTTACCCATTAAAGAGATTTGGTATATTATAACAGAAGCTAGTGGTGGGTGAGACGTCATCATTTAAAATGGCTGCAGAATCGAAGCCAGACGCGCTGGCGTTCGCTTCACGATCCAATGATTCCTCCATCTGAAATGAGATTTCAAAAATATTTTGAAGTTCTAATTATTTTAAATACTTGAAGATATTTCATAAAAGACAGTCAAGACAGTTTTCCCTAAATTATATTATTATGAACTAATAAATATAAAAAAATTCAACCGTACCATGTAAAGTTTTACTTTGTATTTTATTCTAAAATATTATGTGTAGAGAACCGATAGGGGTTAGAACGCGTGCATCTTAAACGATGATTTCGGTTCAAACCCAGGCAAGCACCACTGAATTTTCATGTGCTTAATTTGTGTTTATAATTCAACTTGTGCTCGGCGGTGAAGGAAAACATCGTCAGGAAACCTGCATGTGTCTAATTTCAACGAAATTCTGCCACACGTGTATTCCACCAACCCCGCATTGGAGCAGCGTGGTGGAATATGCTCCAAACCTTCTACTCAAAAATAGTCACGCGACCGGAATCGCGGGCACCAGCTAGTATTTAATATAATCTTTGGATATGTAATGTAAGGTCTTGAAATGTTGTTTTTAATTCACAGGCGAGTAAATACTTTGTACGAGTTGTGCGAGTTAATAAACGGTACTTATGTATTATTATTTGTATCTAAAATTGTTATTACTTGTCATGTAATAAAGCGTATTATTATCATTATATTAAGAAAGTTATGACCTAGCATTATTAATATAATATTTTTCTTAAGTTACATTGTCATAGTATTATAATAAAATTAAATTTATAATTGATGTCGTAGTTTTATGTTTTAATGTAATTTATGCTCATTGAAAACGTTTATCGATGTCGTAAAGAGTGTTCGTTTGTTCCAAGAGATATCTAAGATTATTATTATCCCCATTTAAATCAATAAACTTGAATCGGGATTCACTTAAAACACAAGTCAACGATTAGTTTTACCAAAATACGTTCTGACGTCAAAATAAACGACTAACCTACACGGCATATTCGTTGTAAAATCAATGTTTTCCTTCGAATAACTTATCGCGTGCTGCCAGAACGTATTTAGTTTAACGTTTGTATTAATCATGCGACTTTTAGAAAAAAAGAAACTGTTTCCTTCGCTATTATTCTTGGAGTATTTCATCATTTGGTTTGAACTTCGAAAACAAACTGTTCCACATATTCCTTAAATATTTTAAATAATTCATGAACGATGAACATATTTTTAATGTTGTCATTATTAAATTTATAAAAGAATAAAGACATATTACAATTTTAATATTTAAAAACACGAAATTCATCTCTAATGTAAATAATAGTGAGAACTTATAAATATTCTTATATAACTAAAAATCGGTATAATTCTTAAGAATTCTGTATATGATTAAAGGTATATTAGATCTACTAGAAAAACTATTCAAGGTCAAAGGTCAAAAGTATCAGTTGAGCAATTTTCGACTCTATACGAATTATTCTTAAATAAAATATCTGTTTTGACAGTTATTTTAATAGTCTTTTATAGTTTTCACCAGTGAATCACTGCTAGGAAAAGGCATCTACTCTTGAAGACAAAATTTGGAGTTTAGTCCACCCCACTGTTCCCATGTGAGGATAGATATTCGGCAGAATTTCAACCTACTCACATTTACGTTCACAAAATTAATATTACTTGACCAGATTTGAACCCACAACATTCAAGTGTTTTAACTATTGTGGCCATTTTAAATCGGAAACATATATTAAAACAAAATCAAACAACCAAAATCTATTCTAATATTATACACACGAAAGTAACTCTGTTTGTTTGTGTGTTAAGCTTTCGCGGTCAAACCACTGAATCGAATTTGATGAAATCAGGCAAGAAGCGAGTTTGAACTAGCCTCTAAAGCGAACGCCATTTTTGTGCTCAAATTAAAGTACTATGATGTAAAGTAACATAGAATTTTATAATAAAATAGCTTAGATACTAGCTAATAACTTAACCGATTGAATTTGAATAACGATGTATAATGCGTTTTGCATACTGAATTACTAGTCACGCGTTAGACAGTTGTAATGTCGTACTATTAATTACTTTACGATAATCAAAATGTATGCGTCACTGTTATATGTATTTAGCTTATAATCATATAATACATACAATATGTATAAACTCTAGTATATTTAATTAAATTCAACTGTTTTTTTTTTTTTTTTTATTATAATATAATCAAAGATTGAACGACGCAGTTAATATCTTTGTTATTTATATTTCAGCCTGACTAATGATCAACATTATGTTCTTCGTATTTAGTATTTTTGTGTTCCAGTTTGAAATGTGAGTGAGCCAGTGTCAGGGACAAAGGACACCTTTGTTCCCAAGGTTGGTGTCGCATTGGCGATTTACGGAATGGTTTATATTTCTGCGTCAATGTCTATGGCCGGTGATGACCACTGACCATTATGCCTACATATATTCTAAAATAAAAAAACAATAGGTACATATTTTAAATTAGGCGTTTAATTTAAAAAAAATACTACTATTGTTTAAAGAGAAGATTTTTTCACTCTAATTAACGCTAATTGGTGACATTTTTATAATACGGACTGGTATTCTATGGTTTTTCACAAAAAAGCTTTAATTCATAGCCGACAAAATTAATAAACCGTTTGTATTTAAACCCGCGATCATCGGTTAAAATTAGCATAGAATATCGACTGAGCCATCATAGTTTTCACAATAAAAATTTTAAATGATTTCAATGAAACTCTACCTTATTAATATTTAATGTATTTTATTTAACTTCGCTCCGGAATAACATTATTTTTTTATTGGATTCCAATTTTAAAACGCTAAATAAACAAATTTAAAGCTAGCTTTAAGATTTTTTTTTTAAATGTATCACGATACATCATTGAATGATTTTATTTTATTAAATCAACAACTCATTCAATGCGGATATATGTGTTTCGAATATCTAATATGTATGTAGTATTAGTATTAATAAATACAAATAATTGATCGTTAATTAATTACGTTTAATATGTCGAATACAAAATAATTCGAAAGAGAGAATTTAAAAATCGAATGTTTAACACTCAAAATAACGTTCTGAAAACAATAAAAACAAGATTTTTTATAGAATTGTACTTAAATAAAAAAACATCGTTAAAATATTTTTACTTTCTTTTGTGAAATTAATAAGAATAAATCAATCAAGGAAATATTTTAAAAAGTTTTTAAGCTAAATAATATTAATTAAATCAATAGAAAGTTCAATTATGTTGTTTGTTTAGAAACTATGAACACGGAAGGTGATTGACCGTCACAATGCAAACCGAGCCGCGCCGACAATGCTTAAATTGAATTAAATGCCTATAATTTAGTTAAGTTTATTAAATTACTACTAAATGAGGATAATTTGTGTTTTCCCTTTACAACTTAGAAGACAGTTTTGTTGGCGCGTTCGCGGCCGCGCGTGCTTCTTTTTCGCGCCAAAAGTTTGACATCTGTCACTAGTTTGACATCAATAATAAACGAAATGGCGGTTTTTTACGTTCTACAGTTAAAAATACTTTTAGTCAAATTGTGTAAAAAAAATATGGTGTCGTGGTTTAAATGTTTTAGTTATTTGTTATAAAATATTATTGATTTAATGCAGTGCTTAAATTTAAGTGAAAAATTATTAAATATGACAATACTTTTGATTTAAAATTACAAATTATCTAAACAGAAACAAGTGAACTTTGAATGAACCACTAAACCTAATAAAAACTATTTTTGATATGATTAAAAATATATAATAATACCTAGTTCAAAATCTCTATGAATTTTCAGTAAAAAATAAAAAATAGGAATAATTAAAAAAAGGAATTATTCCAATTTTATAAATAAATGTATTGTTCTAAGAATAAATACATAAAAGAATAAAACAATAAAATATCTAAAATTCTCATATCTTATCTTTAAAAGTTTCATGGAACTAAACGCTTAAACACACTAATCACACATAATTAAATATTGATAATTAGTTTACAATATAATTTAATTAAAAAACTCACCCTTATAAATATGTTTCCATGCTTTATAAATGCTTTTCGATAAATGAAAAATCGCGTCGAAGGCAGCAACTATTGTCACGTGGTCGGTTGTACTGAAGCGGACAGAGAGGATCGACTGACAGTATTGGACTATAGAAATGAATGGAGCAGCTCTTATTTTTTAGTAGTTATTTTTAAGTGTAATATTTTATTTAACTTTTGAATTATTATTGATACCTTTGTACCTACTTTCTGATGGATTTTTTTTTTCGGTATACACATTTACTTGACTTTACTACAACAATATTTTTTGGGTTTTGTAATAAATAATAAATAAAATTAAAAATATACTAATGTTAGAATTGACTAGATATAACAAACAACTGAATCAGGTTTACTAGGCTTACATTATTTTTTCATTATTGATTTTGTAATAGGTATTAATCACGAGCTATAACAGTATTTTGGATTATAATGTTTTTAAGTAAAAAAATACTATAACACCAAAATATTTTTATGATTTTCGCTACAAATTTAGTTTTAGAGCTAAAGAATCATTGAGGCATAATCATGAGAATATATATTAAAAAAAATCAAATTGTCAAAAAAAGCCGGTGTTTCTTTCGTCAGTTCTTCTCAGATCAGGGTGTTTTCAAATTAACAAACAATAATTAAGTACATATTATGCTTCTATATTTAATAAAGGAATTTGATTTTAATTTTTTTTTTGCTCTAACTTCCAGAACGTTTATTAACTTACATTTGCTTTTTTCCTATCATAAAATTATATGTATAGTTTCTGGAATAATAACTGGTATTTATTATTATTTATAAATCATTGGTGTTAAAAACTTAACGTTTTTAAAACTCTCTGCTTAACTCAGCCCAGGGTTCATAGATTTTGTGCCTAATTCGACGCTCACTGCATGTCTGATTATATCCTACTATGAGAGTTAGGAAATAGAGAGTGAATGAATTTACGCGTACATTGCGTACATTGATTACCATCGGTTCTTTTTCTTTAAGCAATAAGCTTAACTTCATCGAAAGAACGATGCGTAAACACACAGAATATCTAAAAATGTGTACTAAAAAGTAATAATATGAATTACAATAACGCATGCCGTTCATAAATTCAAAATATATTTTTTTATAAGTAATATCTCATAATCTTCTCCATGTCTTTTTATCCTGCCTAGAAAACCAGTGACGTTTACTATTACGAAACCTATATAAGTATATGCACCGTACGTTTCGGTGCTAAGCCAAGCTCAGCTGGGGGAGGCGGGCGGTGATGCCGTACAAGTGATGTGTATCGCTGTCGGTGTTGCGGCTTTAAGCGTACGTTGGGATGATTCTATTGGTGTTATTATTCCGACGATTGACAATTGAAAAATTGTTTTTATCGTTCAATGTGATAGCTATAGCCCCGAAACAGGCAACGAATATATTTAATAAAGGTTTGGACACTCTTGCTGCACCTTACCAGTCAGTATACATAGAAGTTCTATACAATAAGTTTTGTTCGCGATCTTTGAAGGATAAAATCAGAAATTACACTATCCATAAGAGATCAGTAGATAATAACATAGAAGAACATATTATATCGAAGGTCCGATGTCTGTTGGAGCTGGCGAGTTCTAGAGTGGCACAGCCGGGTCCGTGTAAGGTCATGTAACAGAGAAAAGTTTAGTTAACCAGTGTGTCTCTCCCACGGACTATTTCCAGAGAAGCTCCATTAGGTTAGCTCTGAAACAGCTCGACACAGTTATGAAAAGACACAGTGTGTACCGCTGTTTTTAGTGGCACCGCTGCGTTTGGTTGGGAGAGTGAGGGACTTTACGTGAAGACATATCTTCAAATGAAAAAATAGAAACTCTAAACCAGCCTGAAAACAATTAAACTCCGGGCGATGACGGAAATACAACAGTTGCACAAAGAACAATGCTCCTTGATGGTAGGGCTTAGTGAAGACTTCAACCGGTCTGGGTGGTTACCCACTCATCAGATATTCTAGCACCAAACAGCAATGCATGCACTAGGGACATAGCATCTTGGAACCCTGGGAGGATTGATGAGGCATTGTTAATGATTACAACGCCTTATAGAGCTAGCGTCTTTAATTTCCTAGTTCAACAAGATGTCACCGAGGCAACCTTAATCATCGTGATCTGGCATTGTATAATATGTACATAGCCAACTCCTCCCTAACCCACGTATATAAATTGGTCCCAAGAGTGATTTGGCGAATTCCAGTCCTTAAAGCAAGCCGGATCTGATCAGGCTACATCACCATGTTTACGAGAAAGAAAAACAGTGCTCGATGTAGAGCAAAAATCAAAAAAAATTATATCGATACAGATACAGCTGTTTAATAATTTTTTTATACAGATAAAACCATATCTAGGAATGAGATGAAGGTGATTCAACTGCACAAGAGGATATTATACATTGTTGCGCGTTGCACTGCAGCCATGCCAGCCAGCTATGGACAAAATACGGCGAGTTTCACATCATCAATTTGCTAATTAATTATAGTTTTCAGTATTGCAAAGTCGCTAGAACAACTTATCGAAATGCTGCAAATGATATAAAAGAATCGGATCCTGTACTGGCAAATTGAGTTAGCGTATCTATATACGTAATAAAGAAAAATATTTGATGTTGGCGGATATATCCACTGGGATTGAATCATGTATTTCTGTAGGGATCACTTTGAGTAGAAAACCGATCAAATGATAATTCATTCGGTGACCTTCATTAAGTCAATGCTGCAATGTTTGAAGCTGAAAACTTTTCTATCATAATGTACGGTGCTCAGCGTCCTGAGTCCATTTCACGCGAAGCGGACGCCCAAAAATTTTATCTTTCTGATTTTGGTTGCGATTGACTACGTAAGGAATGGTTCTTATTGTTTAAAGCGCCAATGTTTACCTGTGACCATATTTGTATGTACTGTTAATGTTCATATCTCGCGATTGCATTCCATAACCATAAAGATATTTTTACAGCAAAACGGAATCTAAAAAACACAGTTACAAATTATTTTTATCGTTCCATTAATTAACAAAATGTGAGACTTTGTCGTTTTAAGAAACCTTTAATATATTCACTGCTTCGAATACTACGAGCGTTTAAAAAAACGAATACAGTAGTAGTAGTAATAGTTATATTTCATAAAATGGCCTTACAAGTAGATAAATTACATATTCATCAAAAAAAAAGTATCAACGAAAATTAAATACAAAAAAGTATGAAGTCGCAATTTTCAAAACTTGAAAATTTCAAAGATGCCTGGCTTGAAACCCAAAATTAGTGGGTAGATTGAGGCGTTCCGACATAATCTTATCTTTATTTAAATGTAAGCCTATATTTAGATATTTAAAAACATTATTTATTTTTATATAAATATTCATGTTAATTAATTGGTAGAAACGTGTAACAGATTTTCTTGTCCGTACTTCTCGGTGATCCATTCCGAACTGGTGGTACATTAATATTTAATTTATCTTGTTAGATCCAATGATCTGGTAGAAGTCTACCTCAATAATGTATTATAATCAGCAACATCCATCGTGCTTTTAGGGCAATACTTCTCAAAGTCGTGACGGCAAACGACATGTTGCCGTCTTATGCCGTCACGCCCCCCTTTCGTCACCACTCTCTACTCCCTTATATGCGAATGGCGCATATACTATAGACTCACTGCCTATATACATTTTATTAAAATAAATAAGTAAGATATCTTAATTTCATTCATTTATTTGTCTTAAGATTATTTAGTAACTTAGGCTCGAACTACAAGCGGGGTCTTCCATTTCTAGTAAATCAAGATTTTTTTTACTAAAACTTATGGTTTCAATATAGAAAATTTGATTGTTATAGATAATCTTATTTGATTTAAATTTTAGCAGTCAAAAATAGCGTATTCATCAGAATCATTAAAATTATTGATTCGTTTAAAATTAATGTTAAAAAAATGTATATATTCATTATACGAGATTCGTTATTTTTATGCAAACGCTCATCAAAAGGTTTTGCTATGCTTGTTAACAATCTAATTTCTAATTGACTATAAGAATCTCAGAGAGCTTAATCGTTACACCTTATAATATTATTAAAAAATAAAGGACATAGAAATAAAACAACAAAAACCCTCATGAATGTTAATTCATATTTAATAAATAAATACATATTCATGTTTTTTTTTTAAATAAAACTAATGTAAGTGACTTAGTTGTAGCAACTCTCAACAACATTATGATACAACGTTCAGACGTACAGGGAGACGCCGAACGCGTTTATTGCTTAATACTACATAATAACAATTACCAACTAAAAATATATATATTAGACAAACTCTAAAATATACATACAAGTTATATAAGTTAGTATGGTTTATATTACAGAAAAATAAACTTTCAAACTAATTATCAAGTCCCACGTCACACTAAGTTCATCTTCAATAGAATCTGTATTGTTTTTAAAATTAGTTTCCATGTAAATAATGTTAGTCGATATATTTTATTATCATTTAATGTATACTTCAGCTTAATGTGACATGGACCTAATTTATAAAATTACAGATAACATAAATTCACTTCTCGTTTTGATTCATCAAACAAATCAACTTTGGAAAAAATATACAATTTAACGAAAAAAAAACACACGTTCATTGGAATATTATGTGAACACAATCAAAAATACATCTTTGGCTTCAAGCGAAATTTACAAAAGCAATACAAAGACCATTCCACACAAACTTTAGATGCGTTCCAAATACGAATGACATAGTTTTTTTTTTAAAGTTTTACAAATAATCACCTGACAATTTAAAAATAAAAGTTTCCAGTCTTAAATATTTTTAAACGTATAAATAATCCATTGAAAGAGTACGTGGTTAATGATTAATGGACGCATTTGACGCCATACTGAAAAAACGAAATATTTCAGTTTTGTATTTAAAACGCAAGAAAGCGTACAAACTCAGTTATCTTCAATAGGTAAAACGCATCTCGCTTGAAATACGTACACGAAGTCATCACAAACAAACCTCGCACACAATATTAAAAGTTATTACGTTATAATATAGTTCAAAATCCAACGACAAAACAAGTGATCAATTCCTTTTATATTAATGCATTACTCTAAGATTAGAAATAGCACAAACATGGATTTTTTTATTCATACGAGATTCAATCAGCCCCAAAAATTTTACTATTTCTGCTTTTAGTATTATTTATAATATATTTGAAAAAAAAAAAATACATATATCATTAGTTACTGTCAACCATACCAAACGACAACAAAACAAATTTCTCTAAAATACTGTAAGCATAAATGTAAAAGAAATTTCATTGGTTTAAATATTTTGCAAAATCCTTGTGACCAATTAAACCTCTTACATTATTAAATTTGAAATAAAAACTTACAATATACGATTAATAATGGAGATTCAACAGTACAATAATTTTATTGGACAGAACATTCAGATTTGTACGGTACGTATACGCTATCGTACTTTTGTACAAAGACAAGGAGAAAAAATCACAAAGAAGAAAATAGTAGCGTTCTTTTTAAGTGAATTTTAACAAAAAAAAAGCCTCATTAATTGTGAAAAATGTAATTAATTCAATTGAAAAGTAATAAAAGTAAGAAAATATGACAAAGTTTAAAAGAAAATCAAGGCAACGATACGAATAATCATGTATCTAGTAATAGTAAGTTTTATCAATATTATCATTCAAACAATTTACCATAGATCCTAAGTACATTCCCCTTAACATCCTCTTCATCACCCGTACCTTAACACGCTCGAAATAAGAGTCAAAATCCAAGTCAACAAGTCAATTATTTGTCTATCTACCCACGTATCAATCAGTAGAAACAACAAGCCTACATAATCGATACAAAGTCAACATTATTAACTAATTAATATAGAAAACTTTAAAAGTGGGAGTACAAATTTTTCAGTCGATCTCAAAGATGACAAATTCACATTAAATATTAGCAAATTTGCTTAATTCTCTCCTACCCGCTTAGTTCTAGATATGGTTATGTCAGAACAACAATTTAAACTAACCATCGTTCTCAAGAAAGACAAGCAAAGTTTTAAGAAGGTTTTAAAAGGGAAATTTGAGGGATTAAAACTGATGAAAATATTTAATGTATTAAGACATCAATATCTGAGAAAGATTTGGTAATTAAATTTAAATAATTTAGAAAATATTCGAAAGAAAAAGAATATTATAATAAAAATAAAGCATTCTTATTAAATATAAAAATGGTAATACAAGAAAGTCTGGTAACAACACAACTTAAATTTATTTAGGAGGAAATATTGAGGAATTCAAGACGGAATTAATATTCCAATAAATACAGTAATTAATTTTGAACCAAGGAAATGGAGATTTTTTGGGTTACGCGAATATTTTTATTAATATAAGTTTAATTCACGAAATAAAGTATTTGTATATCAAATAAACGGGCAAACTTTGAATAAACGATAGGTGTTTTATTGTCAATATAAAGATAATCAATATAGGACACATTTTTTTTTTTTTTATCTAAATGGACAAGAAATTTTATTTGGCGTAGGATAAATCTATGGACAGAACCCGACCAGGATTCGATAGAATAAAGGTTTTTAAAAACTCTATAGAAATGAATTTGTACGGCTTTAATCGCCAAAAGCTTATATTTTATTGAAGAATGTATATCTATAACTTTTCAACAATAAACCGTATATATTTTTTTTTATATAATTTATGCGTTATAATAAAATGCCTTGTGCCGAAAGAAATATTAAGAATAATGTGATGTTTATACATTATCTATGGTATCCTATATTCTGAACGTATTTACAACTATTCTAAAAAAAGATAAAATTCTTTGATTTTACATTAACTTTTTTTTTTTATCAAACGAATCTTTAATACTTCTTGGCTGGTAACGTGCAATGGATTATACGTTTAATGATCGTAATTTTAAATAATCACTGAATACAATTTTCGAAATACTTTTATCTAAACTATGTTCTCAATAATGTAATTAGTTCAATGCAAAACAATCGTATCGAATTTTGGTTACTTAACCCTGTGTCTCAGCGATATCTTAAACCACATCTACCGTCCAAAAGTTTTCAGAAAATAATTAAATTTCTAGAAAACCTTCCCGAATACGTGGCCCCAAAAATCTTATATAATCCGTTATATTTCGTTGTTAAATCCGAATAAACCTCTTTCCGCAATATTTAAAAATTAAATCTTATATTACGAAAGAGTCTACGTATGAAAAAATTCAAGAGAATTATGTCAATATTATGTATCGATGAATTATAATAATGTAAAGTCGAATGATAGTAATATATCATTGGCACGTCTAGTATAATGAAAACATTTAATAAACTGTTTCCCGCCCCCATTATACCCTGAATCATCAACTTCCACCTTACAATACTCCTAAAGTCCTCTCACAACTATCGAAAGATGTCCAAAATCCATTAACCGAGATACGAAACATATTTCGTATAATTTATAATTCAATTATTCGCCCTTAATAATATCGAATAATTGCAAATATTAAGATTTATGTAATGCACTTAAATAAAGTCTACTCCCGTTTCAAAGGGATTCGAAATTATCGTAAAAGATGGCACTTAAGAAAACCCGAACTAGCTAATATCAAAAACGTCTATCCGGTTACAATATAAATAGCAAGATATAAAATCAGATAGCAATCGTATGCAACGCTTATTCGATTATAATCGATTAGAAAAAAGCATTCTGAATTCACAATAGTTCAAAGATATTCCCAAAATTAAACCTGAATGCAAATATGCTTTTTTTTTTAAATAAATCCTTCGGGGATTTTAAGGTTTAGAAGAAATTGTTAAATAATCGATTTAAAATCGATTCCTGATCTTTAAACCTCTGTGCTCTTCCCGACTTGTCCTTGCTTAGTGTCCGGGACGCCTGATGCACTCAATTTCCGTTGACGACCAGGAAATATGCCTCCGAACAATCGACCTGGAAGATGAAAGAAAATTGATTTAAAACATCTATTACCATCACCGACCACCGGTATACCACCGACCGACCAATACCACCAATGAAACACAAAATAATTAATTGAACAAAAAAATTGTGATTTCGTTTTATGCTATCTCTACATAAAATTTCACTGAAATTTTTGTGAGACATTGTACATCTTAAAAAATTAAGCCGTCACTTACATATACAAATAATTTTAGAATATTGAATTATGTAATCAGTAAAGAACAGCCTGTATTAGCAGAAATGTCAATATTGTAGCTGCGTGAATAATTACTACATCACATATAATCCCTTAACTACCAAGTATTCAATATCTGTGTAAAGTCAGGTAAGGTTAGCATATAAAATATTGGCACGGTTAGATATATTATATATATTTGGATGTATCAAGAGCGTGATATATAGTAACTAATATGCTGCCTCGTGTGAATGTTACTATAGTCTATTCCAATCGAAGAAGGAATAAAGATAAACAAACCTTAGATTTACAAATTCCATGCGATTTCTGAACACCTTTATTATGTGCTACTTACATTAATATGTCTTTATTTATAATACAACACGATTCAACTTAACAACTCATACTCTACTCAATTTAATTGTAGCTCCAAAGTTCCGTTAACAGCTTTGTCAATGTTCACAATGCAATTTTTTTGTTCAAACGCAAAAATTATAATGTATATCATAGATTAATCAAACTCTCGACCGAGGATATCGCGTCAATTCACTGTAAAATGTTGTTTATTTGGCTTTTACTTTTTATTCCTTTTGTGGTTGGAATAAACTACAGGATTATAACTGGAACTTGAATACAAAGTGTCTGTACTCACCGGGGGAGCGCTGCTCGGGGGGGTGTCGGGGCGAGGTGGCGTGCAGCGCCGTGCGGCTGCCCTGCTGGAACGACACCGACATGCCGCTGTCCAGCGAGCCCACTGAGCCCCGACGCTGCAGGCGCTCCGCTGCGAGAGCCACTGGGGACACGACATATTTTATCAAATTATCAGTCGACGTCGTTATCATTCGTATGGTCTTATTCTTAGGTTAGCAGGTGTTCCATGTGAAAGCTGCATCGGTAAAGAGTTAGCACACTCAAGCAAACTCTCTTTGATATATTTATTCAGACCATATGGGTGATTGGAGCATTCAAGTTATATGTCCCAAGCCAATTTTGGTAATTTTCAAAAGAGAGTAACTGTCGTGCAAGATTCATTATAGCGCACGAGTATTATATATATTCATTTGCGCATTATAGCGCAAATATAGATAGAACGCATGTGCATTACTTTTGTTTACTCTGCCCGAAAACAACGTCTTGTTTTTCGTCTTTTCGAAATTCAGTATATGTGCAATTTTGTAACCTTAATCTTCGGTTCAATTTTTTTTTTATGGCATTTGTTGGCGGACGAGCATATGGGCCACCTGATGGTAAGTGGTCACCACCGCCCATAGACAAAGACGCTGTAATAAATATTAACCATTCCTTACATCACCTATGCGCCACCAACCTTGGGAACTAAGATGTTATGTCCCTTGTGCCTGTGATTACACTGGCTCACTCACCCTTCTAACCGGAACACAACAATACAGAGTACTATTATTTGGCGGTAGAATATCTGATGAGTGGGTGGTACCTACCCAGACGGGCTTGCACAAAGCCCTACCACCAAGTATATCTTATCTCGGTTGTGTGTGTATACCCAGTAATGGAATATTTACAAGCTGTTACTTTATTTTATATGCGCAGATGGAATTTGAATAATATATGTGTGGCCATACCGGGGTCATTGATGTCGACGAGCGAGTTGCTAAGTACGTTCCGCTTGATGATGCTTGTCGGCGGTGGGTTCTGCGACAGTCGTGACGGCGCTGACGGGGCTGGACAAGATGGTGGTGGGGGTACCACAACGCTGTAACAAAATATTATTTAACTTTCTTTTTATTTTTTACCGTTTTAGTTTTCATAAAACATTGTAAAACGTTAAAATGAATTATTTTTTTCTTGCGTATTAAATCCGTTAAGGTATCGTTTATCCGATTACTGAAACTTTGTACATATTAAAAGTATTCTTGACACTTCGTGAAGTACTTTTAACGTATAACATCGATTGAGCCTTAGCCATTATCGACTTTGGCTACTTTAAAAAAAAAAAAGTATATAGAAATTTACTACTAATTGCTATTTATACGCAATTGTTGTTAATACTCTTATTTATTATATTTAACAAAGGATATATCACTATTATTTACCCGTGGACATGCACATGGTCCATGCATTGTTGGTGATCGATTTCGACGTCCGCCACTCCACTATCTCGATTCTCCATCACTGCGAAAATGAAAGAGATGTTTTAATTAAGCATATAAAAGAAATAATTGCCATGTTAATTTAATTATTGGGTAGTTTAATTTTTTAGTTTCGATTTAAGTTTCGATTCATGTCAAGTTCTTTAATTTTGATTTTGATTTTGATCTTTAATCTCATAATTTTGGAAATATTTTTTTTTATTATTCCACGCGACTTATATACAATTTGGTATAGTTAAGTTCAAATAAATCACATCACGATCACATACCATTCCTGGAAGCGTTTCCCGTGTTCCTCCCCTTCCCGCGGTTGAGTTCGGCTTCGATCCTCATGGCCTCCATCTCGTCCATCTCGGCAACACTCTCCCGAAGGTCCTCCGCGAACTTGCACCGGTCGTGTTCGTTGCGCGCATTGAACGTCGCCAGTCGGCGACCGTCGACGCGACGAGACAGACGTATACCGAATGGATAATCTGTACAACGAGAAATAAGCAGTAAATAGATTTTTTCTTTACTAAAACTCATTTAGAATTATGGCAACACAGGTTCATTGTGTCGTAATATGTATAGTAGATAAATAATCTAAGGTTGACAATGTCGGTTAAAAACAGCCTGGGAAGGTATCAGCTGTAACTGATTTGACAGAATATATCTATACTTTTATGAATTTTACTAACATATACGAAGTATGTTATTTTAATTCAATTCAGTGAAAACTAAGCCAAATAAACATTTCTTAAATCGCCAATGCACTACCACTACTTACCAACTTAGGAAACTAAGATATAATGTCCATTCTGCCACTGTTACACTGACTCAAAACAGAATACAATAATACTCAGTATTGCTCTTTACCGGAGAATATCTTATGGATGGATGGTACCTACTCAGTCGGGCTTGCACAAAACCCTACCTTTAAATAAAACATTTACAGCCGTAACTTTTACCTCTTTGCAATATTAAATTGACAATTCTCATCAAAGTAAATTGACAATACACGGGCACCGATACGACGATAATAATAAAATGTAATACGATTAAAATTACATGTACAATCACAGTAATACGGTTATCGTACTCACGTGGTACAGAGAAGAGGTTGACGAGCATGCCGCAAAGCGGGAACGATTGCCTGAACGTGTACGTCACAGACGACTTCTTCTTGCTGAAGATCTTCGTTATAACAAGTAGATCATTGAAGAGGAACACCTGTGAAAAATTACATAAATATTAGAGTCGAATTAACTTGGATTTTAATCTAAAATATTGAACCCTAATTATAACACTTAGGACGATAGTCAAAGTGTTCATGAGATAGCTTATATTTATTCATTTAAAAATAAGGCTAAAATACGCAGTACAGTACCAGTAGTAAGTACAGTACAGTACAGTAAAAACAAATAAAGAATGTGTTATATAATTTAAAGCAGTCTTTATTTATTTAAGTACTTAGTGAAGTATTTAGTAAAAAAAAAATGCTTCAATGTTTTTTATGTCAGTCACAAATGTTATAAATGTCGCTGAATTTTCTTCGATTCTTCTAATTATAATTTAAAGTAATTTAATTACAAACCAATAGCAGATTATGTAATATTCAATTAATTAGACGTAAGGCGGATGACAAACTATTTATAAAGCAAGTTTTAATTTAAAGCAAACGAAAAAAATGTAGTCCACTTAATTGTATTGTATTCAGTACTTGTGAAATTTTTGTTAATGGTATTATTGA
Source organism: Vanessa atalanta (assembly GCF_905147765.1). NCBI lineage: Eukaryota > Metazoa > Arthropoda > Insecta > Lepidoptera > Nymphalidae > Vanessa > Vanessa atalanta. The sequence continues at coordinate 4,940,409 of NC_061895.1, forward strand.
ACTGTCATAGCGTGATGTATTTAACGACCTTCGTGGTCGAGTAGGGTTCGATTCCCGGCCGAGTCGATGTAGAAAAAGTTCATTAGTTTTCTATTTTGTCTTGGGTGTCTGTGGTACCGTCGTTACTTCTGGTTTTCCATAACACAAGTGCTTTAGCTACTTACATTGGGATCCGAGTAATGTATGTGATGTTTTCCAATATTTATATTTATTTATTTAATAAATTGACTATCGAGCGCTGAAATATTTAATATAATTAAGGATCTACCATCCTGAGATTAGCGCGTTGAAACAAACAGACGAACAAACTCTCTAACTTTATACGAATTATTATATGATGTTGTCTTAGATTTTCGCGCTTATTACACATTGAAATAAAACTAGTTTTTTAACGGATTTAATCGCGTATATTAATTATTTTATTTTAACATCCCGACGTTTCGAGCACTTTGCAGTGTTCGTGGTCACGGGCAGACTAAGGTGACATTTGTCTGTTCGAATTAAAAAGAAATATTATTTACAACTACCGCCAACGATTTCTTAATTGGTATCTTGAGTAGCGTTCCGGTTGCACGCAGAAGGCACTAACTGTATCTTTAGGTCTTGCAGTGTGTTGGATTTGGGATTTTAAATTTTTAATAAGTGGATCCCAAGTGTTAGAAAGTCTCCAACCATCTTCTCTATTGAAGTTCGGATGTTTTTGAATTTCAATAGCCTCGCGTATCATTCTAGGAATGAATCTGTGTTCTCTAGCGAGGATCTGTGGTTTATCAAATCGAATAAAATGGTTGGGTTTATCCAGAGCATGTTCACAGACTGCAGACTTTGAAGAACGCCTATTTTTGACATCTCCTATATGTTCCTTGACCCTAGTACCGATGCTTCTCTTTGTTTGACCTATGTAAGATAAACCACACTCACATTCGAGTTTATATACTCCCGCAGTTTATTATATGATTAAATATAGATTGATACCTCTCTCTGGTGGACTCCAGGACGTTCCTTCTTATGTATGTCGGGTATTTCATAGAGCCGACAGTAGCAGACCAGGCGACGGTGCGGCAGAGCCAAGTGAGGCTTCTTACCGACGATGGTAGCTTGTACTTTCATCACCTGGAAAAATATATTTCAGTTAATTTATTTATAATTCACACTGAAGGTCCTCAATCAGAGAATCGCTTTAAACGGGTCTGTTGCTAACGTTTTTAAACCATACGACTGATGGATCTTCAAAACGGACCCCTGTATATCAATCGTCGGATATATATTTTTTTATTTAATCAGACATACTATCGTGCGAGTGAACTCGAAACATACGTGTGTGTGTGAATGTAGTCTGAGAATAATGTAAGCGGAATCTATAATCTAATATTTTTATGATAAGTTCATAATTGTTTCATTCAAAACTGCGTGTTATTACCTGAGTGACGTGGTCGCTCCCCGGCCGGAACTCGCTGGCCTTCACCCGGTCGTAGATCCCGGCCAGCATGTCCCGGTCGATGTCTCCGCAGTCGTCGATACCGCGCAGGTTGCGCACGAAGTCGTCGAGGGACATGCGAGCCTCGGGCTTGAGGTTCGGAGTGTGTAGATCCGTGTTAAGCATTATTATTGCGAACGCTAGCACGAATATCTGAGGGAGAAAGTTCGGTAATATTTAATTAGTGCGTGAAAAATTACTCAAAGTATAGTGACTTTGACAAGCGAGAAAAATACTATTTTTTTTATTTGGTATAACTCAAAAACAAATCTTTAAAAAAAAAAAAAAAACTTTTAAAAGATAGTAAATTTCAAAACAAAGAGGAATCAGAATAAATATATATACCGTATCCTGTGTACGCAGTCTCTGCACAAAGTCAGTATTGCAAACACAGTATCTTCTAGCGAAGGCCTCGACGAGTCGTTCTATCTTCTGCGCCTCGCCCGGTAAGCGGAAGTGCGCTTGGTATCGACGTAGAGCGACGTCGACTGCCATGCCGGACAGATCGAGCTCGTTCACGAAACATCTAGATAAATAAATAAATAATATATAAATTAACGCCATAGAAACCGACTGATATCTATTTTGTGAAAAAACACGTTCAGCTAACTAAACGGTGAGGTGGGTACTAATAAGAGAAAATTTTACTTGATCAAGTTCTACGTTAGTGGATCTTGATAATAATCTTTAAAAAGTAAGTGAATGTGAGTAGAATTATATATAGTATATATATATTAAGGATTAGGTATCCTTTTTCAAAGCATAATTGATGCCCAATAGTAAATAATATCGACTCACTCTAAAACAGCCATGTTGAACTGACTCTGCAAATTTCCCAAGTACTCCCCAATCATCTGCTTGCTGAGACCCTTCCTCGTGATGAGGAACCTGGCGACTCCTCGGGGAGAGTTCTCGAGGAACCCGCGGGAGATCAGGTAAGCTATACCGCGCTCCGGTTTCTTATTGAACAAGTTCAATCCGACTCGATATTGACGTTTACGGACTGTTTCTGATACCTGAAAACAATTAGATTCTTCATCTTAGTATTTACTCATACACTGGCCCACGAATATAAAATGCTTCAAAAATCGCAGCAGGACAAGTAGGATAGTTAGTCGTAAATAAATCATTTTCAATTAAGATTAAGAAGTGCTTACTTTAAGAGGCTGTTGGTGCGTATGCGGGTGGTGGTCGTGCTGCGGTCGGCAGCAGGTGGCGGGGGGAGGAGCCTCGTAGTAGGGCGGGGCCTCCTGCCTCTTCCACACCGCGTACCGTTCCCCCTCGTACAGCGTGCCCGACGCCGTGCGCGCGTGTTGCTGGAACTGCTGCTCTTGGATGTGGATATGAGGCTCCTGGTAACGACAAAGTCCATTACATATTTAAAATTTATGTGTTGTTGTCTGTCCTACTAATCTGACTAAATACTGTACGCTCAATAAATCAAAAAATAAATTAACATAAATATAGTTTCCTGTTTTTACTTCATACGATTCAAATATTTAACAATGGAAATATTTTTTTATCGTAATGATATAATATTCATTAATTCCGGCGGCTCCGCACGCGTTTCTCGCTCAGGATTGGTCGTCAGGTATGAGGCATACAAAGTACCTTTCCTTTCCTAGGAGTTCAAGCTTGCTTCATACCAAATTTAATCAAATTCTCTTCAGTGATTTGGCGGTCAAAGAGCAACTGACAAACAATCACAATCAGACAGAGTTACTTTCGCATTTATAATATTAGTGTAGATTATAATCATACGCTCATAAAGTAACCCAGGTACAGCAATAGTATTACAAGGGACACTTACGGGCGCCCTCGGCTGGTAGGGCTGGTGGTAGTGGTGGCGGTGCTCCTGCGAGGAGGAGGACGACGACGATTGCACGGACGACATGGAGCCGCCGCGCACCACCGCGCCCACGCACTCCGCGCGCCGCAGCGACACCGGGCTCTCCGCGCTGGGGGGGGGGGACATGATGACACGGTCAGACACAATATGATTGAGTAAAGTAACAGCCATAAATAACTTTATGCGCCTTGATCCATCATAACATCAGCTATATTAGTAAAAGTAAATCGTTCATGACACTATTTCCAATGGACTTAATTTCATCTTCGAAATAAACTGTCACAAACTGTCAAACTAAACTACTTTTAACGACATCAAATATTTATCTTAATTGTTGTGTCTATTTTATACAACTAATATTTTAAATTGGTGTTAAATTTGTTCGCATTTGCGAGCTTTTTTGAACCTTATATTTCAGACTATAAGGTACATACTTGAGTGTTATGCTGCTGGTCCTCTTTGGTACTTCAGGTGGATGCCGTCTCGCGTTGGCTGCTTGTATCGCGGCGAGCTGCTGTTGCTGACGAGCGGTGGGTGATGACAGCGGCTTACCGCCTGACGAAAGCAGGTTACCGTATATGGGACCTGGAAATAATAATAATTAAAACAGTTCAGTAATCACAAAAAAAACTCTGCTTTTACTGAATATTATAGCTCAGGTATGTGAACCATACAAAAACGTAATACTAAGAACTGTATTATTTAGTGCTTTATCTTCGCCTTTCTATTACAAATTTCCACTAAACCAACGGACTCAAAAATAGAAAAGCAAAATCTAAACTTTGCTTGCTAACATTTTAATGATAATACACAACCAAATTAGTATCCAACTTAATAAAATATTCACCTGAATTATTTAACAATTGATGGTTGTGTAGAGATTCATTGTGGGATGAGGAAGTTGAGATATTCGTCACGGAGCCGCTCACTGAACAGCTACATACCTAAAAAAAAATAAACAAAATTAAACATTGCAAAGTATGACTAATTGTTTCTTTTTTATTTATTTATAATGGACAGTTATATGGGCAGTATGCCTTGGTAGCTAACACCACCTATAGACATTGGCGCTAGAAATTCTAACCATTTCTACCATCCCCAATGTGCCACCAAGTAGTGCTGATCAGCGGTTGGTTAAATGATGAGTGGGTACCCCAGACGAGTTTAATAAACCTTACCATCAAATAGTAATGTTAATAGTTAGACCGAATACCATTCCGATCAGAAACCAAAAACAAAATAAAACTACAAGACGATATTTAAAAAAAAAATTATACGCCAAAGGCACGAACACTATGTCTATACAAATTACAGTTTATATAAATAAATTTATACATATGAGAAATAAATTTATTGTATTTTTATGTGGTAAGTATTGTTATAAACCTCGTGCAGTAATAACCTCCTCCCTGATTTAGTGGCTAGCTAATTAGGTTAAAGATCCCCAGAAACTGGGTTCAAAACCCAACAAACCCCACACGCCATATTAAAAATGCGTTTTTTTTTAAATAAATATTTTTATAGTAAATAAAAACAGATAAATTGATGTTCTAATTTCATATACAAAATGTTATCTCGGCATAATTAGATATGAATTAAATTTTATCAAAAGACAATAACCGAGCATGAGCGAATGAATAGGTACGAGATGACTTAATCTCAAATAAAATATAAATAAGGAAATAATATTAAAATACTAAAATAAGTGTTGCCATTATTATTCTGTTAGTACGATCATTAATTTCTATTTATCTACTTCAATAACTTTATAGTTTGATAACATAAATTTGTTATGATGATTAAATAAATTGGTTGGAATTCCTGACTATAAGGAGACCTGACCTTGAGAATTAAATTTTGTCGTTTTTGGGGAAATTTCTATTACTCTAGTGATAATCCGATACACGGCTCAATAAATATAGATTCTTGGAACTTTGAGAAGATCCTTTCGCAATGAAAAGAATACAGCGAAAATATTTTAGAAAACTTTTGAGATTTGATTCACCCTCTAATTTTTCAACGACATCTTATCTACCCGCTCAATGAGTCATTATTTATATACTGAGAAAAAATTGTACTAACCGCGTTCAATACTATATACAACAAATAAATACTGAATCGTTTATTATGTTGCATTAACTAATTATAGCTTTGTTCCGTTTGCAATTGACACACTTGGACCTTAGTACTAATATTGAAATTTTATTATCTTTTTTTTTTATATAAAGAATAAGTAGCAATGGCCCAATTTAATTACGAATTTGTATTTTCTTAAGGAAAAGCTTATCATTTATGTTAGGAGTGGATACCATATAGCCCATGGGGTCAGGATCGATCCTGCGAGTTATTGACGCTTAGATGCATAATTATTAATTCTTATTAGAAAACAAAATATTCAATACTACATGTGTCTCGCGGTTATACTTATTATAGTTAAATATATATAATAATTATAAATCCAAAAACCTAATAGTATTGTAATAACTGAAAAAAAACAACGATCCTCCTATTCCGTGGGATTTCTAAAATTCATATTTATTGATTTATATATATAATTAAATAAATATATCCCCCCCCCCCTCTGAAGATTAAACAAAAGACAAACACGTAGACTTACAAAAATTAAATGAATGTTATGGTTTCAGTAATTTGTAAAATTATTTTAATTTTCAAAGGGAAATTATTTTAAAAACACAGTCAACCTTCATTTCTAACCTAAACCTTCATTTGTGTTTATATTGTTACAATATTTTTTTAATTAAAAAAAAAAGTACCCACGTCATAGTTCATCTTCGTGCCTCCCCTCCACATTCGAATTTTCGTTACTCTGTTTATAATTACTAAATTACTATTCCTTAAGATTTTCTTTAACACTTTTTTCGTTTTATAGTCCATTTTGCAATAAATATAATACACAGCACGTTATTTGACGTGATCGTCACGCGAATGACTGATAAAAATTGTTACGTACGTTTGCGAAGTCCATATCACTATAATCAAAATAATTAAAACCCTAACAAGCCATTATCGTTGCTATTACAGGTGATCAAAGACTAGATTCGAATGGATGTAATACTGTAATTGCCCTTGGTACGGAATATCGGTCGTACGCGATAAATAAATGCTCAAATATTTAGATTATGTCTTGAATAAATGTATCCTTGCAGTAATTATACTATAAACAAGTAACTTCTCGTATATCTAATTATATCATTTATTTAATGATAACTTAAAATGTATATACATATTTTTAATAAGCATAACAACAACAACAGCGATAATTTTTACTAGAGATAATAAACAATTGAAGCCTAATAATCTGTGTTTGCAATGTTTTAAGGTGACTCATAATCAAACTATTTTACATCTAAGCCCAATAGCTAGTTTATACGACGAGACTAGAGAGTGAGTTCTTACGTTCGAAGCCTTTTTTTATCTCGCTGGAAAATCTATTCGCTTTACCCTCACATGAAATAGGGGGCAGGGGGTTGGAATGTGGGCCTCGCCGATGCCCAACATATAGGGCACCGGAATTTATTTGGTGGTGGTAGGTACCACCCACTCATCACAAAGTCACCCGCCAAACGCCATACTCAATATCATCGTGTAAGTGAGCCAGTGTAACTTCACAGGCACAAGCAACATATCATTCAGGGTTAGTAGCGTATTGATTATGTAATAAATAGATCATATTTCTTACGGCGCCAGTGTCTATGCACGATGGTGACCACTTACCATCATATGGCCGATTTGCTCGTCCTATATTACTAAAATAATATGAAAGATTATTTTAGATCTCGACCAATGATATCATGTCAATTCAAGGTCAAACTTTACTGTCTTGTAAGTCAATAAAAAACACATTGAATTGATTACTAGTTCTGCTAAAATAGTAAAATTAAGATTATTGGTTATATAAAATATCAATTCACTTTTTTATTAATGTAGCGTTTCAAACAGTGATAATTTATATGATAAATCTCTCTGTTATTCTTAATCATAATAGGACGCACCCCGCTGTCAGCGTCGCCGCGGTGATGCGGCGGTATCTCGGAGGCTATCATGTGGATCTGGTGCGCCGACTGCTGCACGCGGGCCACCATCGCCTCCACTTCGCTTTGAGGGTCCAGCGGCATGTGATTGCTGAAAACGGACACAGGATTGTATTAACATCATTTATAAGTAAGATAATTTATAAGACTATTTGCGTATTACGGTTAAGCTGTTTAGTAATTTCAGCTTTTTGGTGAACTATGGAAATCTGATCAGTGTATTGGACTAACTGAACCGATGGCAATTAGTGACCTTCATTCATAGACATTAGGTGGGTACCAGATATAAGCCACTTCTTGCACCGTTATATAAGACTCACCACAGGATATATACAATATTCCAATGGCAGAAGTAAAGATAACCAAACCTTAGATTTACATATTCCATGGGGTTAGCTTCTAGTTCTGCTTTATTAAATATTATAAACGTTTCTTCAGATAAATATTATTATTAAAAAATCAAAATAAACTTTCTTCAAGTTGGCTTATGAGCCTTTTTAAATCTTCTTATAAATTCTAATAGTCTTTTCACATGATTAAATTAAATTTAAAGCTACCATCGCATTGGAACGTAGATTCATCGAGAACTTGACGGTGCCGACAAGAACTCAGTAGTCACTGAGTAACTCTATAATTATTCATTGATTATAATGCAATGCAATTAAATTTAGGCATTTAAATCCACTTGATTTTGATTTCCAATGTTTCGATACAAGCTTCGCCATTCAAAACGCCAGTTTTTCGCTAATCCATAAAATATAGACTTTAATCCAGGGCTAATGACGTCATCCCAATTCAAAGTCAAAGTTTGTTTATCTTTAGTCCTGTCAATATAAGACGATAAGATGACTATAAGATGTTATTTCTCTTTCCGAGACAGCTGTTCAACGAGTGTTCTACTTTATATATAAAGTTGAATAATACCTCATGTCAATATCATGCCTTTCGCGTAAAGACATGGAACGCATCGGTCTCGATAGCGCGAGTACTTTCTCAGCGCTGCCCGGACTTTTCTGCATTAGCGTGTTCGCGTAGATGTCATTGCCTGAAAACATTTTTAAGAAAAATATATCGTTAGAGAAACGAAAATGCAATACAGAAACGAGCACTGCCACCTTTTCGAAATCTTATCGATTATGGAAGCAACAAAATTGATTATGTATTTGATATTATCGAGATCAGTTGAAGAAAGAAGAAAACTTGGTCATCTTTATTATTAAGTAATACTAGTGAGTCTCACGCGAAACTTCGCGTTTATTAAAAAGATTTTTTAGGAATATCTAAACCCATGACAGGTTTTGTTTTGATTTCATTTCATTGTAAACTGCATGTCACTTATCTACATTTGGCGCCAAAATGATATAACCTCTTTAAAATGTACTTTTAATATTAACTGGTATACATTAGTTTAATAGTGTGCAGAGAGAATTATTTGACATTTCGTGATATAACCAATAATATTTAATCACCGTTTACAAGTAGATGGTCGGAGCCATCTTGGAGTCTCCTCGCATTCGAGTCGGCGGCCTTCGCCATAGCTGTGATCGCGCTGAACTTTTTCAAAAGTTGCCTCCTCCTGAAGGCCCTCTGTATCGTCACCGCTGCTCTCCTAGCCCTGAGCCCTCCGTATCGCCTTTCCAATATTTCGACTTGTTTGTCCAGTAGATCTTGGGACATTTCATAGCGACTGAAAATACAAAAAAAAAAATCATCATTCAAATACGTTCAAATATCATCGTTATTACTAATAAATGTTTCTACAGAAATAAAAATAAATTCGATTGATTTTTAGTGTTGCATTTCGTGTTTACGACGTAACCGACTAAGGCGGTAGGAAAGGCTAAACAGAAGACCAGATCAAGGAGGTAGTGTTTGTGATAGATCGATTTACCTAATAGATAATGAAAGAGCTCGAAATTGATGAAATTGATATACGAATACTCATTGTGATAACGAATCTATTAAACAAGAGATTATGAATACGATAGACAATATCAATAACGCACATGCGAAATCGAAAGTAGTAAGTTGATTACGTTCAAGATTAATAGAGACTACCGTGAGATATTACTTTGATGAGTAATTCGTTCGACGCTCCACTGATACAAATCGCAGACTGAAATGTTATGTATAGAAGAGTAAGCATTAATCGTCAATTTTCAAACATGCCGATGGATTAGTAGAATATTAAATGAATAGGGGCGTGGTGGTTTCGAATGTAGACCTTATTATCATGCTCAATATGGATTAGAGTCGAATGGACTATAAAATTATAACAAATCATTAGGTGGACTATAAATTGTGATCGTCAACGACAGGACGAGTGATAAGGGTGATTTTTTTTTTTGGTGTGTTAAGGATTTTAGGTTGAAAACGCATTCCTGAGGTTAGGGGACATACCCTCGGGTCAATTTGCCCCGTTTTTGTGGCAAACTAGGATCTTTTTGCGTTATTCCTGCCGTGCCAATGATTCCAACGTCTGTGCCCCGTCTATGGAAGCAGATTTACAAAAATATCGTCAGTGACTTAATTCTCCTGTGAAAAAAATTGCGCAAACCCGCTCAGCAGTACGAGTTTTATAATATCGTCGCCATATGGATACGAAACGAGAGAAAAATTATAAATAACGCTAATGGCATCGTAAATCAAGCGTTAATTGTAAATTATGTTCAAAAACAATTTACTAACATTAACCGTAGTTAAGAATTACTCTCACTGGCGGACCAAACATGTGTTTTCAATTAATAAGTTACCATAAATCACAGACTTGTAAGATTAATGTGTGCTAAACCTTCGGGATTTATACGAAAAGTTATTGTTGGATGCTTTTCGGATTTTATATACAAAAAAATGCATTAGCGTATCGCTAGTTTAAAAAATAATAGAATTTAAATTAAAAAAAAAAACTCTTAAATACATTATTGGCGAATGTAAATTATTTACTGCTGAAACGAAATTTACACTTCACGAAAAAATCGTTTTTTATATACCTTTCAAAACATCTGTTGATTCATTTTCATGAACATGCATTTTCTTGAAATTTATTAATCTTCAAAAATTAATTAGCTCCTTACACTACTGTATTTACAATAAAACCAAACACGTAAATGTATGTACATTTTAACTTTAAACTTTGTCATATCTTGTCATTTTACCTGTTGGTATGAACAGCCAGCCCGAAGCCCTCTGGCGGTGCGGCGATGTACAGCGGCGGCGCAGGTTCCGCTGCGCCCGCGCATAGACCCGCGCCCGTCGACGCGTTGGACGCCGACGAGCATGACGAGTTGGAGTGATTTAGTGCTGGAAACAGAAACGTATTAATTAATATAAAATTGGAGTGTCTGTTTGTAATATTAAAATAACCGCTTTTTAATAAATGCATATGTATGTATACACGGTACATGTACCAAATTTTTTTAACGATTTTTGTCTGTTTGTCTATCTGTCTGTTTGTAAACCGGCTAATCTCTGGAACGGCTGGACCATTTTTGACGGGACTTTCACTGGCAGATAGTTGATGTAATAAGGAGTAACTTGGGCTACAACAATAACTTTTTTGTTAAATTCAAACGCCCACGAAGTCGCGGGCACAGCTAGTTTTAAATATTAATCCATTTTTTGTCTCAGCAATTAAAGAAAAATGACCTGAAACTTTATATAATACCTATTGCATAAGTTATTATTAACGCTTATTGTATACAGGCATTATTATTAATGGCCAGTTTTTGCCTTTTTTTTTCAAAAGAAAGTATTTTATATGACGTTGATATTGATATTCGTAAGTTTTTATAAATATTTACGTTGATCGTAGTCATTCCAAAACACGACGAGATTTAAATAAGAAAACTAAAGTGAAATCAGAACATTTAAGAATAATGGCAACATATTTTAAACATTCTACTTAAAGATTTCTACATATTACAAATATACAATTCATTACGAGGAAATTGTGCGGGATGTATGTGTTTAGATAAATATAGATATATCTCTTTCTGTCATTATTGATTTCACATTCGAAAGAAAAAGTTAGCATTGAATTAAACACCCGCTAAGCAACTTTTATAAATAAGAACTAAAAACAAATGTTGATACTACTAATTATAAAACCGTTACCCAATATAAAAATAGGTAGCACGTAACAGCTTGGATACTCTAATCCAACCATAAGAGGAGAAAAGCCAAATAAACAACATTTGACAGCTAATGAACGCGATATCGTTGGTCGAGAGCTTGATTAATCTATGATTAACACTATGGATTTGCGAAAAAATGGTTTGGAACGTCGACGAAACTGTTATAGGAATTGTGTAACTAAAATTAAAGTGGTAATAAGTAGTTAAGTGTAACAGTGTTGTATTATAAATAAAGATATATTAATCATAAACTCTTAGTAGTGTACAATATATAGCTGAGTTATTGGCAAATCGTATGAAAATACGTAATCCGAAGGTATGTTTATCTTTCTTCCTATTTCCATTGAAATAGGCTAGACATGTTCTAAAGTGGGTAAAAGGTCGTTTTGAGGAGATGGTAACACCAAGGGAAAATCACAATATTTTTAAACATTGCCGTGACACATAACAACCGAATTTAAAAAAATCATAAATAAAAAAAAAAGATTCTACAATAAATATTCATGTCGCAATTAACATTATAAAGTGACCCAACTGTTACACGGCCTCATCACATTCCCCTGCTCTTAAACGAGGATTAAATTTGATATTCGTGGCATTTTGGAGGAATTTACTTTGAAGCAGTTTTAGAGAGTTACAATTGTGAGTTGCGACCGAGTTTAATCCTAATTAATCCGTTGCTCTTGTCGTTTTATAAAAAAAAAAATATATACGAACAGCTACGAACTTGTTGAAATGTAAGGTTTAATTTAAAAAATATAGGCCCTTCCAAATAAATACATACACTGTTTTTTGTATGAGAAAATGTTAGGTATGTAATTATTTTTTATCCTGACATCAATAGTAGTTTTATAATATAACTAATATACGAATTTATAAATAGTTATAAAATTTCCAATTCCCACCGCCGAGAAGAATTATATAATCACAAATAAGCATATGAAAATTCAGTGGAGCTTGTCCGGGTTTGAACCCGTTATATTCGGTCAAGATTCACGATTTCTCCATCTCGACTTTGTCTTAGAGATTGATATTAATAATATGTGTAAAGATCCAATTTAACTAATAACAATTTAATAAATAACTATGGATTAACAATAAGTTCTCTGTCAACCGCAATAAATTAATTCGATTAAATTATTTAAACATACCAAACAAAATCTTTCAAATTACTACGAATTTTATTTATTTATACAATAAACATTATGATATCAAATTGTTACATAGCTTATATAAATATTCCAGATAAAACCAGTTTTATCTGATAATAAATCATGATAGTCCAAATATAGAATTGACGTTTCGCATTAAATTATATTATTTACTTTTATTTACATTATTAATAATGGCTTGTTGATAATAATCTATACTTCTATACTAATATTATTAATGCGAAAGTTACTCTGTCTGTTGGTCTTTCACGGCTAATCCTCTGAACCGAATTTGATGAAATAACAAACATTTAGATTTGATGAAGTAGATAGTTTAAAACTGATGTACTAAATCACGTGTTCGAAGCAAAAGAAAACACTGTTATCAGTCTCTTGTAATTCAGATTACTTTATAACCTTTAGTCTAGAAAAGGCACCATGATCAGTTTCGACTCCATACTTTAACGAATTCTGAAGATATTTCTTAAGAATTCTAAAAGCATTGAAAACCTTGCGTGTCACATAAGTTTTCCAAGAAAAATGTACCGTATATGCAAAGGAGGAAGGACACTTACCAGGTAACGGTCGGTGTACAGCTGTGACATATCGATTGCCCTCCATATAGCCCCGGTCAGGCTCCGATTGATGAGCATGGTGTCCGCTGTGTATGCTGTGCTGATGAGAGTAAAATCCGTCCGGTGGATGTAACGCCACCCCACCACCACCCTCCTCTTCGTCGACTTTTTGGGAGAAGCTAGAAAGAAAAGAAAAATGTATATAAGTATAAATTCATTAACATCAAATTATCACGTCACACCAATTAATTGTGTTAAATATAAACGAGCTAATTAGCAATTCATCTAAAATTTTAAAATTAGAAGATCTTTAAGAACAACATAAGCCGGATCCCGGAATACCGAGTCAAATTCAAAAATACTCCTTCGCCAAGACAATAAAAAAAAAAGAAAAAAGATATGAGCGCGAATAATATATAAGGATAAATGATAAGGAAGTGCTTTAGTTTTGTATGATTATTTAATATTATTAATCAATTCACAATCGAACAATCAGATACTTGTACAATTAAAACTCTTTGCTCAGATAAGATAATTTGCATTTGGACAGTTTTCAAGATACTTCATAGAATCGCAAATGCGGTTTTAGTTTCCTTAAACAAATATTACATCACGAACGTTCCGTTGGAATTTTCAAAGGAATTTGCATTCAAATGTATTCTAACAAGTACACATTATAAAACAAAGTCCCAGCGCGTCTGCAGTGGTCTGTTCGGACGAACTTTTGGAATTACTACATGAATTTTGCTCTAAACCAACTTTTTATAAAAAATAATAATTTCCGGTTAACAATATAAAAAAAAAAAAACATTGATTTTGTGTACTCTAACATTGAGAAGTATAATTCAAAGAAATCCCAAATAAAAAACGTTTTACAATAATCAAAGTAGCATTGATGGATCGCACGTCGAAATTAGCAGTTCGTTACACTGAATCCAGTAATTTTGAAACGATTGATTTCTGATATTAAATAACGATCAAATACTGGGCAAAGATTTTGTCACCGATGTCTGTTATTTTACTGGTTCACTAACGTTCAACGAGATACAACGAAACAAAATATTGAAGTTTTCCGGGAGAAGATATTTTACTGTCACCTACACGGCGTTACGTCTACTAGGTAGAAGTAGTACCACTAATGGTTTTGTTTATTTCTGAAGCATTTCCCTTAGAAGATCCTGGAAAACCGTTGAATGAGTTTTTCAGAAGTTTATTAGTCCGGATTAGTAGATTGAAGAACACACAAAAAACAGAAAAATCCTTGTTTTTGTTCCTGCGAAAAAAATAAGTGGAAATTCTCAGCTTTTCCTCTTGAATTACTCTATTTATTGATAAAAATTATATAATATATATAGTTCTACAAAATCCAGACAGACAGCGGGAAACGACTTTGTTTTATACTATGTACATAGAGATCAGTTATAAATTAAACTAGAATAAACTTCAGAAATAAACATACAATAAAAAAATATATACAACCAACGATGTAATATGCGATCTCATTACCGCAATCCGCTTTTAGCGACGGAATGATAGCCAAGAAAATATTATATTCAAAATGATTTTAATTGCGACCTGATTCTTAGCGGACTACAAATAATATGAGGCTACCGATTCGGCTTCTTATTTATGTGTTTATATATCGATCGCAAATTGAGTCTAACTTAATCTTTTCATAGACTATATTTTGAAGATGGTCCCGTTATCTATATTCATTAGAAGAAAAAAAATAATCACTAAGGGTGGTTTATTTCAGCAGCGCTAGAACTTCAGCTACGTTAATAAAGTTTGAAATGCAACCTCCTGGCTTTTTCTATTCATATTCAATATATGTACTTAATTAGATTGACCAAAAAAAGACCCGCTGAGTTTCGCCGGTTCTTCTCAGGTCGGGGTTTTTCCTTTTCCGAACCGGTGGTAGTGTTTAATTTGACTATCAATAAGTAAGTATAATGCTTATATATTGAATACAGGAATTTGAGTTTGAGTTTGAACTTTTATATCAAATTTAAAATTAATTTATATAAAATATATACATATTAACTAAGAAATTAAAAATTATATTCAAGTAATTCTGGTATTTGAAGTTCGTTAGTTCGTTTTGGAAGAGTTTCGATAGCTAAAGTTAGCATAGCCTCAGCAAGTCTAAAAGTTAGTTAAATGCAGGCAAATATTTGACGTCAGTCTTGATATATTTTTTAATTAATTTCATATCAAAAGACGGAACAGATTCGAAGAACTGTCAAGTTTCTCGTATGTAGGTTAGGTCAACGGGCTTTCAAATGGTATTCCTTTAGACGTATTTTTGTTCGTAGCTGACACGATAATGATTACTAACGTAATCTTTGACCTAAATGATGTCTTCAGCTTGTTAGACAGTTTTAATAAACACGTCATACTATTACCGTATGAAAATGGAGGGACTTTTTATTTCAAAGCATGGACTTAAGCAAAATGCGACAACCTTACTTTTACATAACGTTGTGCGTCTAAGTCAGTTTTGTATAGCCGAGTTAAAAACTGGATTTCAGACAATATATACCATATATTTATATATAAAAATGTATTTTATTCATGTTACAAAAAAGGAGAAAAAACTCTAATTGACATTATATACTAATATAAAGATAAGATTTGTTTGTTTGTATGTAAAGGTTTAGATTCGGAACTAATCATCGAATTCTAATTTATTTTCACTGGTAAAAACCTACATTATTCCTGAGTGCTATTGGGTATAAATTATGTTTATATCATATCATTTCAATAAACTGATCCCGTACGAAGTCTAGGCGGTTAGCTCATAAAAAATAAAGCTTTATTTGGTTTGATTCATACTAAAATTAATTGATATGGAACTTCAAAAATAGTCCATTATGTCAACGAGGTCGTACAGAAAATCGAACACTGCAGTACAATTCTGTAAAAAATGAAATTAATGACAACTAACCTACAATACGCCATTTTGATATTTGATACAAGTTTCCTATAAATTCATAATTGTTATAATCAATATCACTTTCGGACATTTCACGCTCCTGTCCTTCGGTGAGTTTCGAGTTTCTTTTTACAGAATACCTCTACAGTATCGATCCGCTTCGAAAAGTGTAACAGTTGGACGACATATTGTATAAAAAAAAAGATAAGAAGATCTTTAAAATGTTCAAAGAAATGTCAAAACAAGCGATAGCATTAGATACGGTATCTTAAATTTTTTTTTATTTTTATTTCATATCACATGAGTCACGTACAAATATTTTAATAAATAAGGAATTAGCTTTAATATAAAAACATAATCTTTAAAATTAAACAGATTGGAGTTCAAGCAATATTTCAGATTGCGACTTTTACATTATTTAAATCTTTAACTTTTAATAAATCAAAGAATATTCTTATTTATTACATGATAAAAAGTATATAAAACAAGGGGGAAAATCATTTTCGCTAATTTTCCTCACGGACATGGTATGTACAACAGTTACTTATAAAATTTATCTGTATATAATTATGTAATATCTAGTTTCTGAAACGTTGGTCAAAGATTAACAAAATTGACTTCAATCTGAGCGCTCATTGGTCAAGTTTTGCGTCATCAGCTGTCATCAACCAATGGCCGTTCGATTGACGTCAAAATAGTTAACTTACCTTTGATCAGTGTTTAAGGCAAACCTCAATGAAAACAATTGTTATTCAATAAATGTTTAACGAAGATTTACTTATTTATCTAGGAGGACTAATCAAAATATGAGGTACATAAATACTATATTTAAAAAAGGTAATTTTTGAGTGATGTTTTAGGACTTATTAAAGTTCAGTCTAGTTTCAAACATCCATCAGACATTTTTAGTGAAATAATCGAATAAATGTCGGCGTAAATTGTATTTCAATTTCATTTCCGGGAAATGATAATAGTGAAAATGTAACTTCAGGAGATATGAACAGGAAATACCGGTTTATTGGCATAAATTAAACGGATTACGCTAATGACTACGTTTGAGTTTACTTTGAAAATGATAGCATATTTTGTACCTTACATTTAGGAGCAAATTATTATCAAAATGATATAAATTACAAGTTTAATCGGTGTAGATAGAAAGCGTTCAAATGAAGGTAATGATTGTCGGATACCTTACTTGTATAGGTACCTACGCCGAAAGACATTATGCGATATCAGTCATCATTATCCCGAGTGTAAGATTTTGATGATTTTTTTTTTAATTAATTTCTAACATTTAAAACTATGATACTACGATATTGTTTTCGGAAAGAAACGCCCCTTTCTTTCAACGAATCTCCCCGAGTATTAATGTTATCTTTTCCTTGTTTCAATGCTTCCATTTTGAATAAAGAAAATTACAATTTCAATTTAATACACGATCAACTTCATTACGACTATCAGAAAACCAGTTACAGTCAAGTTTTTTTATATCCACGAATACATTAAACAATACACGTATTTACGTACATTTACGATTAAGAAAAACAATTCGTACTATCAAGTAATTAATATCAAATTAAACCATCGAATAGCTACACAAACTACAATGGGTTTATGTTAATAACGTTTTGAATAAACATCGTCAGAATACGAAAAATGGTAGCAAATATATCAAATAATTTCCATCTCTACGTTACACGCGTATCACCGAAATACTCATTTTGTAACCGAAATATATCAGTAAATGTTTTGTTTGACTTAAAATTTGTTACACGCATCTCGCGTGTAACACACGATGTTACGTCTCCGGCACGCTGACACTTTAACGCTCGTCTGTAGGTTTATCAATTTAGGGTAACCTATTTACTTCTGTTGCTCGACAGGTTTTTGATATTCGCTATCTATATATATATAAAAAAATGAAGTACCCATATTTACCAGACCATTATTGCAGACTTGGAAAATATGGTCTATCTTTAGTGTATGATGATATCCTTACACCGTCAATGTGCCGCGAAATACGGAATGATGCCTCTTCGGCCTGTAATTACACTGGCCCACTTTATATTGAAACTGGAACACAGCAAACAAACTATTGCTGTTTGCCGGTATAATAGTGCTGGTGACGATCTGTATACGCCTGTACCAAGTCATCACTCACTCATCATATATTCTACCGTCAAGCAGCAATACTTGGTATTGCTGCGTTTCTGTTTGAAGGGTGAGTGAGCCAGTGTCACTTTAGACACAAGTGACGTGACTACTTAGTTCCCAGGGTTAGTTGTGCATTGGAGATGTAAGCAATGGTTTCAATTTACGGCGCCAATGTCTATGAGCGGTGGTGACAACTTACCATCAGGTATACCATTTGCTCGTACGCCTACCAATTTAATTAAAAAGAAAACAACATATTCAAAATGATATAGGCCAAATACCTTCAAAGATCTCTTAGTACCAACAACGTAAAACTTCTATATGTCGCCGTATACTATTACCGTGTGTAATATCTAACCTGTTTATGAAGCTAATTCGAATTCAATAGTATAGTGAAGAAAGTTAATGAGCTACGAGCGATTATCATCTAACAGTACATATGATAATATGTCAGTAGGATGTCCGTCGGAGCGTACTAAAATTACCGTAAGGCGAGAACAGTTTGACTCGATCACATGCAATAATGTGTTGTTGAAACTTTATTCCTTGCACAAAATCATTTATCATTTAAATATTCATTAATATTTTTATATGATATTTATTATATTATGCGTATTGAATTATATATTGTAAGTAATCACCTCTAAATGTGTGTGGAAAAGTAAGACAAAGGTGAGAGAAGGCCCTTCTATCGAAGAGAGAAGGATTGGCACGTAATCTTCTACGAATTTCGTATGGCACATGGGGACTGCACCACGAATCAAAAACACAAACTAAACACATGAAAATTAATCCAGAAAATGATTTTCAAAACACACTTGAAACGCCGTATGTCGTTTACTCCAAAGCTCAGGTTGCCAACAAACTGGCCGGTAACATAAAATTTATCTAGCGAATCGCGAGTCTCGTAGCTCCTGCCAGTGACCGAATATGGTATGCAATTGTTATTTCATTCATTCGCGTTTACCGACGCAGAACGATGGCGTTTCCTTGACAATGACCACGAGCGGTCGAGCGAGCATCCTTTTTTGAACCGTTTAAACTTTATTAGGAAGAAAATTATAGTTCTGAGGAACATTTTTTGTTCCATTTTTAGAAGCAAATTGTCAGTTTTGGGTTGGTTGTTACTATTAAAAAAAGTATAAAGGAAGGTCCAAAGTACAATCACATTTGAGACATTATTTTACAAGACTAATTATGATACAAATCATTTCACGGTTATTTACAAGATTAATTAAACTTTAAATGGACAACAAAACTAATTCAGTTTAGCTTACATCAATCAAATCATGCGTTTATTTATATCTACTTTTTATAGAAAAATTTAGGTATTGTAGATGAATTTGAATGTTTCCATGTGTATAAATTAAGTTTAAAATCTCGATTCTGACCCAAGATTATATTGCTATTATTAAAAACTGTACATCAGAAAAACTCCGCACACTGTATTTATGATCACGGTTTATTATTG
Source organism: Vanessa atalanta (assembly GCF_905147765.1). Taxonomy (NCBI): domain Eukaryota; kingdom Metazoa; phylum Arthropoda; class Insecta; order Lepidoptera; family Nymphalidae; genus Vanessa; species Vanessa atalanta. The sequence continues at coordinate 4,960,206 of NC_061895.1, forward strand.
TAGATAAAACAAACAGTTAACTTGAGAGCACGGTGGAATATTGTAAACACGTATAATATTTGAGGTTACGTCAAGAAAAACATGTTTTGACGGAGGAAATTTAAGTCGTTTCTATTCAGCGGTTACGGAGCAAACAGACCGACTTGTAAAATTTTTGTTTACTTGGTATAGATTTACAACAATAAAAAATTATACTTTATGATTCTAGATATTCTGGGTACCTACCCATATTTTGACGGTTAGATATATTTATAAGCAACAATACTGACCGCGTCACAACACAATGCTGTGCCTTTTTTTTTGCAGCACTGTATACCAAAAATGTAACTTAGCGTACGATCTGAAATATCTGGCCGATTGGATGCGTGGTTATCTGCCCTATAAACTCTATCGATATGAAATGTGAGTCACATTACGACATTCGCGTAAATACAAGTATTCTGTAAGAAGAAACTCGAAACTCACCACAAAACACAAGTGTTAAATGTCAGAAGGTGATATGCGAAATTGACTATAATCATAATTCATAGTTATAAAATTCAAAGTATCAACGTATCAAAATGTATCAAACTGTATCACCGTAAGTTAGTTGTTAACATTTCACAAGTGAGATACGAAGTGAATTCTTACAGAACCGCACTGCAGCTCGATAACCATGAGGTGAGATAAGAAATAGTGAGCCTCACATATTTTATCTGGTTCAACTAACATAACGACACCAGGGAGTAATGAAACATAAGGAGAGGCATTATCACTAAAGGTTTATTGTCGAAGACGGAATATACAAGCAAATATACTCCTAAAGTCAAACGTCTTAAGACTGAAATCTCTGTAACCGTTAATAAAGCCTATTTCTAAAATAGGAGGTTTACCAGCTTAGCTGAAACCTCACCTTGCAGTTTCGAACAACAAACTTTAAACTAAACGTTCTGTAACAAGTTCTGTACCTTGCATTCATCTTCCCAAGATGAAAAACAGTTTTTTTTAAGAAATCTTTATTAAATAACTAAATTAAACTATAAATAAAACTCTTCATTATCAATTATTTTAAAATAAAAATGAAAATATATTATAAGCAATATTTACGGAACGTGTCTAGAAAACACAGTCGTATCGTGTACTAATATTTAGCATCGCGATTATCAAGCGATAGTCACGACTTTATAGAAAGTTCGCGAAAACCACCGCAGACTACAATTTGAATAATATAATACCTGATCTTCTGAGATATACAATAGTGTTTAGAGAGGAAATAGAACGGAACGTCGTTGTTAAAATTAGGCCGGCTATAATTTATCTTACAATGTAACTGAATTGCCAGCGTCATTACACGTATTAGGCAAAGCAACTTGCTCCTGGATTAGATAGATTAACTTAATTTTATATGAAATATAAAAGTCAGTCAAGTTAAACAAAAGGGTCACCTGATGGTCACCACCGCCCATAGACATTGACGCCTAATTAGAAGTGGCAATTGTGGCTGCTGTTGCAGTGGCTTACTCATCACGCAACACACACAACACAACAACACTATTGCTGTTTGGTGGCTGAATATCTGTCGTACCTATCCAGACAGGTTTGCACAAAGCCGAGTATCTTATCAATCTACTCTCAAAATAATAAATGGGGGGCATGAATCGCTATCATTATTGCAACACTGACGATATATAGTTTGTTATAACTATAACAGTAATTGTTCCGACAGAGATTAGTTTAACTTTACACAAATTTAATTCTTCAACTCATTACTTCATTTAACGTATTTAGTTAATTTTTACTTGCTTTATGTTATTTTTATCGTTAATCATAGCTGATGTCTATCATTTTTATTATTAATAAACTGATTATATAATATCTAGAAAAATATTTTACAAAATTGCATCTGTTCATTTGCATAAACATAAACTTCCAACGAGTAACAACTTGCCCTAGAGACTCCAAACGAAGGAACTGACAATTAATTCCAAACAACGTCTAAAATGATAAGGGTAATTCACTTATAGAAGAAACTCGATATTTCTTTAAATATAAACGTACACAAAATCGACATATTAATAAAAACATAATGACTTAAATATAACACTTAATTATTACAATACATACGTTACTTGTGAGTGACGATTCAAAAGTGACTTTAGTACACAGTTGGGCTATAGTAACCTCTCCTGTTAATTAAGAGCTTAATCCACGAAGCAGCTCAACTCCAGCTTGATGCTGAATTACATGCAACTACCCTAACGATGGTTTCCTTCCCCGATAAAGACGAGATTAATTTGCACGTGTAATCTCAGTTGTGTTTGCCCGGATTGAAACGCCTGATCTTCACTTACGGATCGGAACGAGACAATAAGAAGAAAGATAAATTTAAATGTTATAGTTACGTTAATGTTATTAAATAAAACAGCAAAGGTATAGCCCGAGCATTAGCAATAAACTCGTTATGAAATTTTGGTTCAGTTAATTACAGTTCTGTTACAAATTGAAACCGTCATAATGAAATAGTTCACCGTATATAGGTAGCCTTCCAATACACGTGCAATGAACGCCCACGTGAAGTTCGACCTAGCATACCAAAAACTGGAAAGCTAAATTGGAATACAAGTTAAATGCGAATTCTATTGCAGGGAATTCACGGTAACATTTACTAATTTATATGTCAAATACATATAGTAAAATATAGTGAGAAAAAGCATACAAACAATGACATATTATATCTGATCAAGAGTTACAGAGCTACGTTTTAAGGTGGCTTTAATGTATAAGTTTACGTCCGCTATTTGGAAAGGGGGGAAGATGTTAGGTATCCAGTCTTTTTATGTCCCCTTATATGTGAAAAGTTTCACAATTATCAGTTGACTAGTTTAGACGTAAAACGTAACGGACAAACAAATCAATTCTTTCATAGCCTATTCTAATGGAAGTAGGAAAAAAGGTAAACAAACCTTAGATTTACGTATTTCATGCGATTTGCTAATAACTCAGCTATATTGTGCACTACTAAGAGTTTATGATTAATATATCTTTATTTATAATACAACACTATAACACTGATTTCCACTTTAATTTTAACCCTAAAATATCGATAACAGTTTCGTCGACTTTCAAACTGCCATTTTTTCGCAAATCCATAGTGAATATCATAGATTAGTCAAGCTCTCGACCAATGATATCGCGTCAATTTGCTGTCAAATTTTGTTTATTTGGCTTATCTCTTGTGGTTGGAATAAAGTATACGCATTTATAATATTCGTTAGGATTTTGGTTCGAAGTGTCCCATAGACTTATTATTACTATCTCTGTCAGACACCCTATAATAGTTGACATTGATTTATGTAACATACCATGTAGGTACAGCAGTAAAACTAGACAATATTTATTAAAGTAAAGTAACATTGCGTTAAAGAGCTCTCTTAATGAAAATATTTGAAGCTTCTTCAATATGGTTTGATACACATGTGATAGAATTTCATCCTTCATATAACTTTCCTTACGATGTTTTCTTTAACAGAGCATGATATGAATTATAAAACACACAATTATCTCATCATTAGAAAGGAAGAATGGCTAAAGCGCCAAAATTGTACTGTTGGGAAATGAGGTTTACTAACTATGGTTTAAAATTCATTTTCCAAAAGTATCATTATGGCACTATAGCTTTTCCTTCCACTGTTCAGTTTCCACTGACAATGTGATAATACAGATGTACTTGTCCGGTTTAAAAACCGAGATCCGGTATTCACGTGTCAATACTAGGTCTTTATAAATCAAAATAAAATTTATATTTCAATGCCACTAGAAAATTTACAACAAATACACGCGGGAGTTTACAGCGAAAATATTTGCTAAAGTATGGCGCAGAAACGTTTCGCTGTTTTTCGATTTCGCTTTGTTTCAACGAAAATATGTTCTCAACAATTCATTATAAAAGCATTCTTTTTATATATGACTCATTGTCGCTTGCGGCTTCGCTCGTGTATTAGGGGTTGGTCAATTTTATCAAATTACATAGAATTCGGTTTAGTGGTTTGGTCTAAAAACAGACATACAGACAGAATTAGTCTAGATTAAGACGATTATTTTAATGAAACATTATTAATAATCTAATATAATTGGACAATATCACATATATTACTCTGATCCCAATGTAAGCAGCTAAAGCACTTGTGTTATGGAAAATCAGAAGTAACGACGGTACCAACGGTGGACCATTGTAGGATATAATTACTTAAAAACTTAACAATACAAAAATCTTTAGACAGATATATTTTGTTTATCTTTCGATAAAAACCATACAAACTATAACGAACCCGCTTGATCGATTAAGTATCCATTCATATGTAAACAATAGAAGCTTAAACACTGCTAACTATGAAACTTCGAGCTGATATTGGAAATCACTAAACTGAAAAACCCAATCACGAAGAAGTTTGAACTGAGGATCTCGGACCTGTAGCCTTATAAGTATAAAAATCCAAAATTAATTTTGCCGTTTTGTCGAATAAAATACAAATTTTATAAAATAGTTCACAGGTATCTTTGTAAACGTGTTGTTGCGGCCTGCCTCCTGCCTTCATGAACGTGTGAGTCGTTTTTTGTTTTGTGCCGCTAGTGGAATTGTTCGTTTTTGTTTATATAAATGTAATGTAACTTGTGAGCTAATATAAATCGCCTTCATTAAGTTATCTAACAAGAGTTTTATTGAAATACTGCATAATTCCAATAAGGTTCTTCTCAGGTCTTAGGAGCGTCTCTCCGAATTTTTGGTTCATTTTCCTTCTTGACAATCAATAAGTAAAATTGTTTTTATATTTAATAAAGAGTTTCGACTTTCATTTAATTTTGGAATAAAGTCATTAAAATGTTTACCAAGCCGAATTGTTTATCGAGATCATTCGAAACATTTATGATTTTCGATTATAACGACGATAAGCCATCCTTTAATCAGTTCTCAGAGTTGAAAACGTAATTTAAGTTAATTTATCAAACAGTATAACTTTCGAATAATATCAGATATAATCCGAGGTAATGTTACAGAGATTTCGCTCATTCCCATTTACCGTTTCGATCCGTATTTGTATACTAGCTATTTACGTTTACTTTGAAGATCAAATGAATGCGGTTCGGTATATATTAGCTTTTATATGATAATGTGGCGTTAATATGATTTAAATTATACATTTGTTTCTATGTTAATTGCCTTTTATTAGTTTATTTCACTGTTTGCATAATATTAAGTAACTCTTCCGTCGTCACAATTATTAGCGTCAGAACATTTATACAATTTAAATATTATCGAAGCAAAATGTATGTTATAATTTTCGTTGTATAATGCTACTGTTAGCGGTTTATTATCATTATTATTTATATTATGAATGAAAATATTTCTTTTTGATGTGGTATTACCGTTAGATGCAACGTTATATGCACTAGCTGTATTTACAAGTAATGAAGCCCAAATAATGGAGCATATTATTCTCATGGTAAACGTAACGTCTAACGTTAACGTAATGTCTATGGGATGAGGTGGCTTACCATCAGATGGCCTATTTGCCCGTCCGTCTAATTATACCATAAGATATACAAAGAGCCAAAATAAATTTTGTAAGTGATCACAACCGCCAACAAACGTAGGCGTAAGAAATATTAACCAATTAGATCAAATCTACAATCAAACGCTTAATTACCGCACCGTACTCGACCAATGAGCTCAACTAATCGCTTTTACACAATTGGCTTGTTAGTGCTCTAATGTTAAATTAAAATCAATGTTAACAATGACTTTTCGCAACTCACTCGCCCTCGCTATACCGGTCGCCAATTTATATGTAACACACTTATGTTTGTTGGAGCGGAGCCAAAATAGAACCTTGCGGTATGCCCAACGTTGAAAATTCGATGCTACGGTTTAAACTCTGCAGCATTATTTTTAGAACGGGAGGGAACTCAAAGGGAACACTTATAACATTTGGATAAGTTATTAAAATTCATATATAAATTTCGCTAACCAGTTGAAACATTACAATATTTATTATTATTAACTTAAAAAAGGAACATTAAGAATGTACATATTATACATTAAACTATATCAATTCAAAATGCTGCTAGCTTTCTTGTCACCATTCCACGCGGTCCAGACTTATGTAGTAACTATTTTTAATTCATATTTGTATATATTTAAGGACATAATGTTAGTAATTCTTATGTAAATAAAAATTAAATAAGTACACAACATTCATAACATACCATACGAAATGAAAATGTGATTAAACATTTTGCTCTAGGTACTAAGTACAGTTTGTAAATGTCTCATTAAGATTATCCCCCCCTTATTTTGAAGAGAAGAATATTTCTAACTTATTGAACACGCATGTGGCAGATTTTCATCTGGCAAAATCACACCGCTTCGAATTCGCCATCTTCGATAATAATTAATCACGCGTTCTAACTATTAGTCAATCTAGATTCTATATAGAAACATCACTATAAACATGAAAACATTTAAGCTTTAACAACTGGAAATGTAACTTAGAATATCCTAGCATATAAATATAAATTTGGATTCGGTTTTTCCACGAGGCGGCCGCAATTAAAACGATTTTAGGTCAGGTTGGGGATGTTTCATTAAAATACTGAAACATTAAAATTTAAACTTAAAAAACTTGCACGAATAAAAATAAAACTCAGTTTTATAGAGTCCCCGTGATTGCACAGTGGGTAGAAGATTTTAATCTTATCGAAAATTTGTGTTTAACATTATTTGGGTGATCAACGATGCTCTTAGTCGAAAAGTAAGAAATATTACTTAAATTTCTTTTATACAATAACGAATACAAGGAACGATGTATGTGATCGTATACTTTTAAAAAAGGTTTCGCTAGTAATTCATTAAGGATCAACAAACTTTCCAAAAGTTCATCACTCCGGCCTATTTAGGGCACTTGCTAAGTATCGCGAGTGCAGTTTATTTGTCAAATGGAGCGAGACATCCCTTCCATTGTTACTAGTGGGGGTGGGCCTCTATTCAGTTGCACAGACTTGATTAATACGGATGAATGCACCCGCTCGGTGCAGGAACGACCTAGTTTCAGTAGAAAAAATAGTCGGTTATTAAAATGGGCAACGTTTGTGAGAATGAGATTGCCTGGTTTGACGAAATGGGTTGCGGCTTTCGTTTTTAACGATTTCATTCTAGTGGATGAAAGCGAATTGCTTTTCTAGAACTTTGTTGGATGTATATTTCTTTTTTTTTCAATCGGATTTCGTAGATTGAGTTACAGTGTGTGTTTTAATCGAAGTTGGCAATTTCAGTGTTCGAATGGTTACAATACAATCGTAGAAAATGCTATTACGTTGGTTTTTTCGTTAATACAGACGAAACGAATATAACTTTTATTAGTTTTACTAGTATATTTCATTAGTTTATTGAAAAAAATTTAAATATTATATAATCTGCTTGTTTACCAAAAATTGCGAAATCTTCTAAAAAATAAATTCCGAAATTTCCAAATAAAGTTATCTGTAATTAATCATGTAACTTACATTTATAAATTAAACATTCAAAATTCACAACCAAAACTTATGGTCGTATCACATCAATTACACTTACCCGTAATCAGGCCTTTGACAGAACCAGGACCTTGTTAGCTTTGCAGCTTCAAGGAGAACTCCACCAATATCACTGATCCTCATGCCAGGACAACAGCATCCATCGCTGTCACCTTCACCCACTAACACAACACGAGACTCGGACTTCGCCACTTTGAACTATTAATAATTATATCGACCACCGATTTATTCCAATTTTTTTGTTTTAATTTCAGTAATGTATCATTGTAAATTTTTGACACTTAACTTTTCGAATTGAACCGCACACTGTTCTCTTCTGTACACATTTCACAATTAGATTAAAGTTAACTCCAATAGCATTTACCGAACTAGAAAGAGAAAATTAATTTAGCCATAATTCAAAACGAATTTTCTATTACTCAAATAGCGGCAATTATATGTATAACCGAAAGTAGTAATAATTCATTTTAATGCACATTTACTGAGAAACACACAAATTATCAAATTTCCGTCAACCTAAATGTTTAACGACGAGGTCATAATGTATATTACTACAACGCAATTAACAGAAATGACCAATATACAGTTGATACAGTATGTCAAAGGGAGTTAACATGACGATTATATTAATCATTGATAACTAGCTTAAACCCTGTAAGCTTTGAAATAACTCTAAAAAATAAAATAAGAAATTGAAAAAAATTATTACATGTCAGTAAACATGTAAGTATCAATGACCATTGTAGAAACAAAAGAAGTCCCATAAGGGAAAAATAGATTAAGATCGTTCACTATTTAAAAACAAATATTCGAAAAAAGAAACAATCTTAAAGTAATAAAGAAAAACAAACACAAAAAATGAAAGCAATGTTATTATGAGCAATTTGAGCAATAATAGAGAGGAAAGTACAATGACTAAGCTGAACACATCAGATTTACATTACCATATAAATACTGATATCAAGAAGGCTAAGACATCAATCATCGAGATCATTTGTATGACATATCCGTGACTGGTTGGATATACTGACCGACTTGGTAACGATATGCGGAATCAAAGATCTTTGTTATGACAACGTCAGTTCACAAAACAATACTTGAACTGGAAACGGGACGAGGTTTGAATGAGATTATAAATCGTCTGCTTCGAGACGAACGACGCCAAAACTCGTACAAAGTAAGTAATTCGTGATAATAAATTCTAATAATTGGTTTTATTTTTTTATCTATATTTTTGAAAGTATACAGAATAACTTCCATAAGTCAAGTCAAGCTAGGAAAACATAATAACTTAGCGATACCAGCGGACGAAAATAATGGTATATTTTTGATAGATAAAATAGATATCAAAAAATTTCTGCATAAATTTGGACCACTAACAAACAATCTCATAAGTTAATTCAAGTTAGGTAAATATATATTAAAATTATTACTTCAGCAGACGATACCGATGTAAAAATTTTGGCAACAACAACAAATTATCTTACAAAACGTTTAAAAGTACTTCTTATAAAACTCATCCTATTTTATTTATAAATAACGGTACCAAATATAAAGTTTTTTTTTTAAAATGTTATTATGTGATATTGTTATGCGTTACGAATCTTATGAGACCAATTATTATAGATTTATGAACAGTATTTCTAAGGCATAAACGCTTACCATATTTGTTCAAGCCACATCGTAATTATGTCATCTTAGAGCATATAGCGAAATGATGTCATTGTTGTCATACATCCATACATTATAAAAATAACGTTTATCTTCGTCAAATGAGTCCGTGTAAGTTATTAACAAAAAAATGGCGCGTATTTTTTGAAACTTTGAAGGCATTACTAATGTTTTCAATCAGTTAACATATACTATTATTGATTCGTTTAACTTTACAACATAAATATTGCTTAATATTTATGGAATCATGATGATCAACAAAAAAGTGATTGTAGCCATGACGAGCGATTAAAAAAAACTTACAGATTCACAAGAATTATACCTAAGCCAAATAAAAGCGTCTACGTTGTAAAAAAGAAACGTCATAGAACTGAATTCATTTCAGACACAGATGACATTAATAAAAATTCTGGGACAGTATAAATGGTGTAATATTTCTCAGCGAGATAATCTTTCAATGTCATCATTCACACGATGGTTTCGATTACTTTGTATTAAATATCTGTGGACCATTTAAAAGTAAATATTAATTAGAAACTTGACATTACGAGATACGCGGTAGTCGTTTCGGAAACATGAGACTGACAACTTGGAACCAAATTTTTTTACAATCAAGATAAAAAAAGTATAAATATATCTCAAGATATGTAGTTTATAAATATCTCAATGCTCAACTAAGAACCTCCTTTTGAGGGGATATTTTGGATGCTATTTCACCAATCCTGGGTTTTTGATCCGATACATGTAGTTTTCCTCACGATATTTGTCTTCAACGCCGTAACAGTTATATAGAAAAATATGAATGGTGATATATCTTTGTGCAAGCCCGTCTGGGTAGGTACCACCCACTCGTTATATGTTTTACCGTCAAAAATCTCTACTTAGTAATGTGTTCCAGTTAGTAGGGTGAGTGAGCCAGTGTAACTACAGATACAAAGGCATAACAAGTAAGGAATGGTTAAAATTTCTTACGGCGTCGACCTACGTTCCAATTAATATATATTCTATTCAAGTCGAACCGACTTCTACAACTTTACAACGTTATATCAAAGAGATATGCCACTTCTATACATGTTAATGCTACAAACGAAATTCGTCAATCGATATAGAAGTTATAGGTAGATCTGTTAATAGACTACATATTTGCATTTAACACTTGAGGCCGCAGTGTTTACACAAACGGTGATAATATTATACACAAACGCAAACACTAAACAACGGTCATTTGACAAGAGTAAAAACTTGCTATCCTTATTGGCAGCACTCATTAGAAAGAGATAAAAATTGTTTAAATATTGATGAACTGTGCGATAGATTAGAATGTTCTGGCGATGTGCGAAAATGGGGTCAAGATTATATACATTAACCAATAAAAAATAAAAAAAAACTTTTTTAAATTTTATTTACACTGACACTTCTATCGATATAAAAGTCTTAAGCAATGAAGGGTCAAACTGTAAACACGCAAGTATAAACATAATAATTAGAACGGAACATGCTTTAAATGAATTTTCATAAGAAACATGGTGACTGCGTGTTCGACCAGGAAGATTGAGGCGTTTAATTTGTGTTTATATTTCATCTCGTGCCTGGCAATGAAGGAAAACATACAGGTATATATACAAAACCCCTATTGGGTAACCCTATCATACTCAAGATGAGAGGAGGATTTGACCCAGCAGTGGGACATTCACTGACTGTTATTACGTATTCTGTAAAAATACAATACTATAGTAATAGTAAGCGTATTCGCGTAGTAAGCGTATTTTGCAAGCAAAGATCAATTCCAAAGGTCTATAAACGACCTTCTCAATTAACCAAGGTTTCATCTAAATCCTGTCTAAGTTATAACCGGATACAACTGGTTTTGAGCAGATAAAAATATGCAGATTTCTTTTTCGATTTTACTATGAAACATTTCAGTAGTTATAATATTTTATGTTTATTTAGTATTTACTAGCTGCTTTGTGCGAGTTCGATCGCAAATTCTGTAATCCCGTAGGTCCCAGGATATTTCAATGTTATCAGTTCACTAGCCGAACATAGAAACACAGAGTTACTTTCGAATTTAAAATCTATATGTATCGTATAAAAGCGAAATACCACTCACTTATTAATAACGAAATCTTAGGATTATAAGAAACTCCATCCCTAAGGAGCTAAACGGGGGCTGGAAGATAGTGTTTTATAAATTTCGCGCGGGTAAAGCCGCAGGTTTAGCGAGTATTAGTATATAAGACAATGATCCCATCGTTGATTTATTTGAAATAAGCTATAAATTATGTATATTATAAGAGTTGTATTTAAGGAAAAATTTATTGTTAAATAAAAATAATAAAAGATAACTTGAACATAAAAATTAACAATTCCTCATTATTTCTTATCAGCGTAAAATTGCTTATTTTATATGTTCATTTTCATTAATAATAATTATGTAAGTACCTACAAAAATTACTACCGTGTGATATGTAACAACGAAATTTAAGAATAAACTGCAATATCAAAATTATTCCGCAATACTGAAGGTTAAATGTTATAATAATTTTATTTAAAGTAGTTTTTTATTTAGGAAAATACAAGCTTATCAGTTAAACGCGTTTTGTTTATATCTTGGAACAAACGTAATCGAACACGCCAGTCGCCAGTACTGGCCGGAGATGTCGCTGCCTTACACTAACCGAGGCCATGAAAAAGTAAACTTAATAACCATACAGATAGAATATAAAACCGAATAACGGAAAACCTTTTCATTTTATCCACTCAAGGAAATAAGATTTATAATTCAAATATCAATAAAGTACATTTTACGTTACACACACAAAATAAACAACAATTAATAAAGTTATTTTCGTAATATAAATAAAATTACACGTAAAGGTTATTGCCGATCTCTGGATTCAATATTTGTTTTTTGTTTTCGAAAATAAAACAATTTAATACTTTGAATCCTATATTAAGGCATAGATTTCACGTACAATAAAATCTAAAATAAATTTCAATTAGTCCGAACCAAAAGTCATGTCAGTCGGTTGTACGCAATCTAGCGGCGAGCTACAACAAAGTGATGATAACTTTGATTACTTATTTGTCTAGATAGACTGTCAAACCTGAGAACGCGTCAATAAAAAGTAGTAAATGACGTATGACGAACACACTAGTATGACGTATGGCGAGCGTAGCTGTCACGCACACCAAGATAATGAAGTTGTCTCCTTTATTTTAGTTGTTTTGTGTCGAACCCTAATAAGTGAATAGTATAAAAAATAAAGAAATAAAATATATTAAATCTCAAACATATATAGATTATTTAGGATTTATAAACACAGCGCTATACGTGGGACTGAAGTTTCTCGTGTGAATATAAATCACAATAGAAAATCCATTGAAATAAATTCTCTTAAATTATTAACTCCACTGAAAAACCTAGACAATTGCCATAATCTGTGATTTGATAAAACAATGTAATTCTTGTCGTAGCGTTTGTTTTCCCGCGTCTTTCGAATTTTGAAATCCGAAAACGGTCAGCTAAGATTTTGACATTCATTCGAAAAATTCGTTGTGCTAAGTGATTTTTATCTTCCGCATACCTACACCTTATACCATCTCATTCACAAATGCTCGGTTACTATAATATATTAAAAAACAATTCGTTTTGCTTAGAGATAGTAGAACTCCTCACGAGACTTCCATTGATTACCTCCTTCGGATCAGAAGACAACAAAACACACACCTCTATTATAATTTATAACATCACAATAAAGGCATGTGTATCAAAAATAAAAAAAACGATAACACTATCAATTTAAAAATAACCGTCATCAATAAACCATCACGTGCATAATTAATGTTTATAACGACTTTCCTGTTTGGTATCTTAACATATTTTTTTCATTATCGGCCTATTTACATTATTATGAATAATATTTTTTTTTATTTTCTTGTCCCACGCAAAGGTCGAGTTTGATTCGGACCATTGGGCCATGATCTCAATAAACGTCGTAGTAGTCAGAAATAATAATATAATTAGATTTAATTATTTCTGACTAAATGTTTTGAGTTGAATAATCCTATTAATATTATTAAATGTTTAATTCGAATGTTTCTTATTTTTGGTACACAATCACACAAAAACGATTTTACGCTATTAGAAGGGAATTGACATAATTTATAGACTGACTTAATAATGTTTGACTTTAAAGACTCGAATCGTTTATTCGCCTCGTTTATTCGTTCTATACCCTCGCCTACAGCGGGTGAAGCAACTTTAGTAGGTAATACATGTATTTCGAAAATAAAATACCAATTCTGTATGTTCTATATCTCTATATTATATATATTATATTATTATATATATTTCTAAAGAGTAGTTTGTCTATTAAAACTAAATCAAAATATACTTTACTCAAGTTGGCTTTTACGAATACAAGCACTTTTAATCATTAATTTTAAAACCACCGGTTCAATTCCTAAGTCTTTCAAGATAAAACGGAAAGTAATTATATATGCCTTAATCACATACAATTAAATATTTCCTGCACGATACCTCCTACGTTTTTATAACCTTAATGTCTTGGAACTGGCTAGATTTTACCGGCTCATTGGTCTTTTACGATGTAATTGTAAGTCCGATGACTACGATCCCAGGGTTTCGAAATCAAGCAAGTTATTATGACGACATCATGTTGATTCTGATTACTGACAGTTGATCTCGAGCGGCTTAGAAACGAACATACATAGTTCTATTGTTCCACACTATCGCCGTCAAGATCGCTTTAAGTTGAACACCTGTTAGACACTTCAAGATTAATCTTAAATCTTTTCATTGTATCGTTGTTAAATAAGCAGTTGAATTAAATACAAATTAATCAAACAAATTGCTAATGTTCCACTGCTTTGCAGAAACCTCATTTCTCCCATGTAGGCAGATTCTCATCCGACACGTGTTGGTTTCTTCGGGTTTTCTTTCACCTCCGAGCATGAAACATAAACTCAAAATAGGCGCACGAAAACTCAGTTAAAATTCACGTATTCTAACCACTGTGAATAATCAATAATAACTGAGTAATTCTACATATTTCATTTTCTATATCGGCACCATTTGGACTGTCTCGAAAAGGCAAAATAGGTATTTCAAAACGAGCAGAGATAACAAAGGCAGAGGATGGCAATCGCTTCTGACAGGTGAATACAGACGGCATGAGGGCGATAGGACGCGTTCCATTCACTTTCGAATTGTTTACGGAACGTGCCGTTGGGAATTTAGCTTTTTATGTTATTATGCGAACGCTGATACCGATTGGATTAATTAAATGTACGGTTTGATTATATATCACAAATGAACAGAGAGAACGTAACGATCACAAACAAAGGAATGCTGTTATTTTATCTTTATAAATGCCCTTGTGAATGTTACTGTTATCAAAAACTTGGCTTTTGGAGGTTGAACCTTTAAGATCATAGACGAAATAAAAGCAAATATTCTAGTACCTACATACGTTTAGTGTGTGACGAACTTAACTTGTAATAACGTAAAATAATAACTCAGTATAACTGACAGTAATGTATTCTTGTGCGCGAGGAATTATTACATAATCGTTACACACAGGACCGTTGCTTTCACGTATCACCTTGAAATTTTACTGTCAACTGAAGAAGTATTACGACGACGACTGACGACGAGGAAAATACGTAAACATAATTATTATACAAGTTATAAATATATGTTCGGACCTAATTTTAATGTCACCCAATCACCTACCCCGGGATAAGAAAGCTGCAATCAGAGCAGATCGTTCCACGCATGTTACGCGCGACACGCATCATGTTGCGCACGCGCAGAGAAAACGTGCTGGATATTAGCGTAAATATAGACCATTTGCATGGTAATAAAGATTAGTGACGAATAAAAAAGTGCCATAATTGAACGTTTTGAACGTTTTACAACACGTGGAGGACAAAACAATGTAAGAATTAACTAATATCACGTACACGTGCCATAATATAGAAGTAAATAACGTAAATGCGATTACAGGAAGAACTATAACGCCTGGTGTACACATTTATGATTGAATATGATTATCTTTTCTCTTTATTGCTAATCCGCTATACATTGAAAGCTTGATCGTTTTCTAATAAGCTTAATCCTAAAATTCCACACGGATTTATCCGAATTAAACTCAAGTGGGTCGTAATGTGAAATTACGTAGTCTATAGCAATCTCTAATATGGGATGTCTAACTAGAAAACAAATAGATCAAATCAGATTTGTAGATCCTGAAATAAACGCGTTTAACACAAATGAACGCTTTACAGTATATACGTTTTATTTGTAAAGATCAATCTTATTTATTTCTTCATGTAAATCAGCTTTAGTTTCCGTAGTCATAAATTATTTTATTTTTTATACTATAATAGTTAAAAACAAGATAGTCACGAAAAGGTGATCCTAATAACATTAACAGTCAACCGTTGTCCAGCACACCTGCTGCCCCATCATAGGAACATCTAGTAGCCTTAATTAATTTATGTTTAACGATGACAATATTTAACAAAACGATTTTAGCTAAGCCTTGAGCCAATATTTCAAGATCAACTTTTATTCAGACAATATCATTATAGTTCAAAAAATGATTATTAGAAAAACAAATAATAACATAACATCCGATAAAACAAATTAGTAAATAATTGATATATAAACGGTACAATTAAATTAACATAGTATTTGCTACGTTCAGTAATGATGACGGAGCAAATTCGTTTCAAAATGAACACGTTATATAAATCACGAACAATTACAAAGCATTACATTTCGCAAAATATTTAGTTTCATTTGATCGTTGCTTTTATTCGGATTTAGTTCTTTACTTTCAATTCACACGAACTTGTAAATAACAATTAAGATGAATTTAGAAAAGACATCAAAAATTATGAAAATCACCATTTCATTTCATTCAACCTAAGCAAAGCTAAAGCAATAAATCCTTGCAAATCTTCCAAAGCAGAGGGCAAACATGTACTGCGTCCTTTTCGAATCGTATTTACCTTTTATTCATTTTCACCAATATTATTCTTAAGATAGCACCATCCTTAGATAGTGCTAACTGAACTAAAAAATTCGCACACACGTGTCGTGAGCAACTAAGTTTACCGGTTGTTTCATCTATATTCCTAAAGAGCCAGTGAGCTCTTCTGGAATATTCTAATATTAGATAATCAAAAATAAATCGAGGACATTTCTAAAATAACAAAGGCACTAATCCCATCCGATTAATTACCAAGCCCTGCCCATTCTCTTATTGCATTAAACCTATTAACTTCAGCCAACACTACACGTACCATAGCCATCCGATACAGTTTGAGCATACTAATAAGTTAACACAATACAGCGATTAGTAACATGTACAACGATGAATGACATTGAACTACTAATGAATTAATGATTCGGGGAACTCCACGAGTGTCATAACACGAGTTGATCAATATAGAACATCAATATGTCGTTTATAATATGAATTAAACAATGAATACCTAATTTTATAGCATGCTACAATGTGCTAGGCTTTTTCGTAATCAAAAATAATGAGCGCTTGAATTATATAGAAGCCTAGATAATTACTGACAATTTCCTATTTCGAATTCAGCAACATAACGCAACCACACGCTCACAAGATAAATTTTTGATCAGATAAATGTCTCATAAGCTTAACGGTACAAGATTGAAGACCCAAAGTTTGCAGATGCGGTTCAGCTTCGATACGAACTTCTGAATTATTATTGACCCCAAATCTAGCGCAGGCTTTACGTTTAGATGGAGTGGAAAAGTTACTTCGTTGTTATTTTGAATGTAATCAACATTCCGAAATTCTGTCGTTTTAAAACTTTTCACTTGATAAAGTTACAAAATTAACATTTTCATTAGAAACTCCGTTATCCTTTTAAAATGACCTTTAAAAGCATAAAAGGTTTAGAGAAAATGATAACAATGTTGATGGATATCATCGATATCGCAATGACCCTTTCACACAATACATTTCCACGACGCTATTGTCTTCACTCTTGATACAGGGACATATAAACCATCATACTGTAATACACGTAATAGTCGTGTGAAGCTGACGTTACTGAGAACAAGGTATTACACAAAAAGAGACCGAATTGTCTATTGTTATGATGCAAGTTGGTCAATTTTGCATAACAGTTAACGGGGAAGTTGCTAAAGGCTTTGGTCAACGTGTAATACGCGTATTGACCAGTACATGAAGTATATGTAATAAATTCAACAAATTTTATTGGATTACGAAAATATTTTACATTAAAAATGTCTTTACATGGTTTTAAATATATAAATGGAATGCTAGATAGGGGCAAAAGAAAAGAAATATATCCCTGATTATCATTATTATAATCTCGTAACTTCAAATAAATCAATTCAAAATACCGTAAATAAGGCGTATCAGATCAGCAGATCACTAACAAGATATAAAATTATTTATAATATTTAATAATGATTAAATTGTAGACCACAATTTTATTAATATGATAACTTTGATATAATATAAAAATTTAAAGTGTCAGAATATTATGTATGATTGCGACAAAAACGAAAATGAATCGTGCGATAAGATCACAATGTCTCCGCGAAGCCGAATAATTTAAAATTTGAAAAATCCAGACGGCGAAAGTTATACTTTCTACAGATGACTTACTATGTACGTGACAGTAGCACCTTTACCTCCAGCTTAAAATCTTAACAATGGATCATTAACGAAGACAAATAATAATGAAACAATAGAAGCGGATCATACAGAAATCACACATCGTATCCAGTCGGGCGTCAGAGCAGAAATAGTCACTAATTAACCTAAATCCGTTCGTGCCTCTATAATGCGAGCTTATTTACGCGCAGACGTTGAATTAACACATAAATAAGACAATGTGTTGAATGGTGTCTGTCAACGCGAACACGTTCATTTAATTAGCATAATTATCAACGGGTTATATGCGAAATTTAAATTTTTCTCACAAGTATGCATATGTATACTTAAAAAACTTACAAGATATTGATATTAAAAATTGACAAAAAAAAAAAAAAATTATTTGACAGTTTATATATTACTGGCATAATTAAAACCGGAGCTGGATTATGTCTCAATTTGGCTTATTGGTGAAAAGGGCTGTTATGTAGCAGCTTTAATCGTAACAGACTATTATGTAACGTTAACACAAACTTCTTATAAAAGGTATATAAAAAATTATATTAATTAATTGAATACTTTACGTAAGCTGCAAACTTTGATTAAAGGTCAGGTAATTAAAATCATTGGTACACCTTGACTATTGATAGATTCGCAAATGGTCATACTTTTTTTGTACTTTTAGTTTCAAAGTGATATTTATTTCATGTTTTATACCATTTGCTGCCATATAAATCAACTGATCGACCCAAAGAGACTTATAAACAATAGCCTACACATTTGATTGTGATAATCACAGTGAGTCATCCTTCAGTCTTCAAATTGTTCCTTACGATATACATAAAAGGACATCGCTGAGGTCGCTGATATCTGAGCACGTTCTAAATTGCTCATTTGAATTTCAATGCCTTATGAAGTAAAGCTATTTACAAGTTCGATAAACGATAAGTGTTTATTTCGGTAAGCCAATTAATGTACCGCGATAAGTTGCTTAAGACGTGGTAATAACAAAGTAAACGTGCATTACCTTGGGTTATTTAACTCCTTAAATGTTTACGTCGATTAATTTTGAATAACTTGATTAAATTTTATTTTTATGCAGTTCACTTATTCAAAATTGCCAAAAGTTCTTTCCGCATCTCTGGCTACATGATGTGGATGATTAAAATGATAAGGCACGTGAGGAAGTGCATGCAATATCCGTCAGGCCGCTTGGTATTCCTCTGACCTAAAAAGGTCATTGTCAGCCTGACCCGCGTCGACCTCGGGATGACTGATCGAGGAAACAGGTTTCGCGATTAAGGTAACCATTACAAGTTAAGAATACTGTTTAATATTTGTAATTTTTTTTCCCCCAAAGCGTACCCTAGAGGTTAGGAGTAAATCATGCAACGTGCAGATAAATAGCGAAAGTAAATGTTAGGATAAAACAAAAGAAAAACGTTTTCTTTTTTAACGAACTATTGAAGATAATTCAAAGATACAATAAAAGTAAATTTTTGCAATTGCTTTAACAAAAAACCGATTCGATGGTGAAAGCGAAAGTAAAAACAAACATCGAGGTATTAACATTTAACAACTCCCACATTATAGACACTGAATAAAATAATTATTTGCATAGAAGTTGCAATATAATAATGAAGTGTTTTAATTGCAATTTATGATTTGAGCAAGCGAAACAGCTTTAAAACGTTAAGGACTAATGAGTCCTCGGAAATCGCACGATATTATTATTAACAATCCAGACATCAAGGATTGACAGAACCACTACGTGTTCAGTTTTAAATTTTTCCGACACAGAAGTTGTATTCAAATGTATTCAAATGTATTCTTTAATATAACATTTCAGTACAACAAAGAGCAATCAATAAATATCAATAAAACACAATAAATATTAGAGGAAATCAATGTTTTTTTTGGGACCTATTTCTTATATTAGCTATACATGTGCTATAAATTTCTAGATTCGAAAAACTAGAGCTAAAACACGTGGACTTGGATCTCATATATCTATTATACACTAGATTTATAAAGACGACATGTTTTCAAGGATACTTTTCGCAAGACATGCTCGCGTGGATAAACATAAAACACACATTGTTCTAACTTTACGGATGGAGCAGCATTATGAAAACATGGGCCTTGCGAAGAATAATAAACCAGGCCAGATTTATTAAGCCTTACCTCGTGTAAATTTATTGGTTTCAATTTTAAAAAGCTTTAAGACGATAAATTAACTTAATATACTAAAATTTTGACCTTCGAAAATGTCAAGGAGCGCTCAACAAGTTTTAAATTCATGTCGCAACTCGAATGTAAGGTTAACAGTTCTGCACTAAACTTCTCGAGAAATTGTGGGATTAATATTAATTACGATTCTCGAGATGGTTTTGAAATTTAAAATTTTATTCTAGACGCGGCATAGTCATAATTAGATCTTACCTTCTGTTTATTACCTACAAACTGTAAACACAATTTCTCCGCTCGTTTCGTTTTCCTCTTTTTATTGCCTCTGGTTTAAACAAGTGCGGGTTCATGTATGTCGCTATTATTTTTATGTTGTGTGCCTATGTGTTTATTGTTGTTCATATTATATTATTTTTTGTATTAAATTCTCTGTTCTTCTTAGGTTTGTCTAGAAGAGAATACAAATATATTACAAATAAATTAAAAAATGCTTAGTGTCTGTTTTGCATGTCGTGATTATTTAAAAGAATGGAAACTGCAAAATTTGTAATGAGAATAGTATAAGGGAAGGTTTTTGGGTGTATGGGAATTCTCAAAGTAACAAACAGTACGGCACAGCGCCGATTATATCATTTTCTCGACTTAATAATCACGTGCAGTGAAAGTGAGAGCGCCATCTATCGGCGGTGACGTAACGTGGCGAATCGGCGATTGTCCGACGTTGCGACAAGAAGTTTCGACATTTTGCATTGGCTCACAGGCTTAGTAACGCTACCTTCAATTCTAGGATCGTTTGAGGACGTTACTTTAAATGGTTATATTCTTCTATCAAGTTTAGAGACAAATAATTTTGTTTCGTGTAATTTGCATTAGTTTTGTAGGCATAAAAACTATATCAACATAGCCAGTTGTAATATAACGAAAAAAAGTCCTAATATTGTTAATTCTAGCTTTCTTTTGGTCTTAGCAAGTCGAGTAAAAAGAGTAAAAGATGTTATAGACGTCAATATAACTCAATGTTATTCATCGATAAACAAAAAAATGTGTCGGTAAATTACGATTGGTTGCGGTTTTTGTCAATGACCACTTTGACGAGATGATCAATTTTTTGTCCGGCAAAGTCAATCTGTGATTTATGATTGACAATTACGTAACAAAATCAAAGGATAGAAACAATTTAATCGAAACAAATTCAAAAGAAAGCGAATACAGTAAAATATAGCTAGAATTGTCTAGTTAACATAAAGTAGCTGGAAAATACGTGTTCTTAACACGTTTAAGATGACTTCTGTGTTCAGAACGTAGACAATGGACTACACAATGCGATACTTTGGTTTTGACATGACAGCCATCAACAAGGTCTTTAGTCAGCATCGGTTCAAAACGAGTGCACTTCGACCAGTATTGCACATTATAAAGTTGAATTGTGACAAGCTGTTTTATATTCTCGTGACGTTGCGTATCGCTTTTTATGTTCTTCCGACTTAAGTACTTTGAACCGTCTGAAAATTTTACGCGATACAAATAACAAATGACAAAATATACGTAACGAGACGAAAGTTGCAGCGATGAGAACCGAATTCACTTTATAAGGTGAGACACTGTGCGATCTTTATTCATTGTAGTTACGTAAATGTTTTCGATAAAAACTTAAAGAATACAGGAACATTACTGGAAACTGTATTCGAGAAGCGAAAAATGATAATCCAACTCTAATTTACATACCAAGTTTATGCAAGTGCTCTTAAATGGTGTAAAAGTCTGACCACTTCAACCATGTACCACTTACAGAACAGATAGAAAGCTGTACAGGTTAAATCAAGCGTTAGGTTCTGTTTACATTTTAAATATAGACATAAGTTACATTGTCAAGCGATTTTGTTACTTAATGCCAGCGAATGTCATGTTTGAATTTTCTATTTAATTTTAAAGTAATAACATTTTACTTATCTGATTACCTACATATATATTAACATCCGGAATGAATATTTACATATTTTATTTCGAATGTCATTTTTTCCTTTTTTACCTTCACGCCAAAGGTATCTTAGAATTGGCTAAATTTAGCAATTATACATTTATTATTATATTAAAATAAATTCTTCTGATTTTTTAATTTTAATATGATACAATATATATATTTAATATGATACAAGGAAATGTTTTGAAATAAGTGCGTATATATTCGTATACGAAAATAAATTTAATTTGAACATTATCTCTGCCTTTCGAGATGCGAGCAATACCTACTTACATCGTCGCGTCAATGTGTAGTCGTGGACGTTGACCCAGGCAACACGAAACAGTGACCAGCTTCGCTAAGCAAATAACGATCTTAAATCTCTGCAGCTCTCTGTATTCTCTGTTAACCTTTTGAAAACATCCAAAGATATATTCATACTCGTACAATTGCAGAACACTTACTGTATAAATCATCTTAGCGTAACTGTAATATTGATGGATTTTCTTTTTTAAACGTCAATATAAGAAACTAGTGCCATCCCTTTCGGTATTCATAATAAATAAAAGCTTCGTATTTTAAAAATGGAACTCAATTGAAAACGTAGCAAAAATACCTTTTAAAAGATATGTTGAAACTTAAGAAAGAGATCTCGAGTACGTTTGGAAAATACTTAACAAGTAAAGGGTGAATGCTGTTAAAGAATACAAGTGTGATATATCCAATTCAATTTAGATGCTTTTAAAAACAAACTCCTTCAAACAGATAAGTAAATACAAAATAAAAACTGGATTTAAACGAGACTCATAACAACAACAAATTGGTATTCAAGAAACTCGATTTAAATATCAGTACACTTATAGTTTTAAGGAACTTTGCTAACATTGGCAAAATCAGACTATTTTTTTGTTTTATCTTGCCATATCTCCACAGACGTGTTTTATGCCGTTGGTGTATATTTTATTATTTTGACTTACGGAATTGTGTTATTTTGATGTGCTTACATATTTTTATTACTAGGCAGCATGACAATCGAAATCTTAGATTTTTTCATGTTTATACTTTTCATTTGTCTTTACGACGACTTCTTCTTTCTCTTCTCGGTATGCCAGTTGTCTTCCTAGAAAAGGTTTAATCAGGATGTCAGCATCTACCTTAAGCTCATTTATCTGCTGTAAGAAGATATCAAGGAAAAAGAGTGTCAATTACGAAAGGCTAGTTACGAGTTGAGGAAGAGGTCTAATACTCATATATAATAAATCAGATTGACACGTGACATAACTTTATCAGCGAAATATTATTTCCTATCAAAATATTTCTTGTATTAAATAACTATCATTGTTTCCTAACATAAGCCAATCAGGAAGATGAAGACAACCTTAGCAAAAAAATAACAAATCAATAAAACGTTTACAACTTTTATCTTAATCGTCAAGTCATTTTGGCAGATAAAAAAGAATTCTGACCGTGAATTCGATATAATAGTTTAAATGTGAAAAGGGAATCAGCCTCAAACTTGAAAAGGTCGCATTCACAATTCAATTTCAGTCAAGCGTAACTTCAGCAGCTGAGTAAACACGAACGTAATCACTTAACAATTCCGCTAATTATTAGCCCAATTGTTTATTCATTTGCTTTATAAACATGAATATAAACAAGAAAGATATTTCGTCGGAATAAATATGCTTAGTTATTTACAATTAATATGATATGAAAACAACCAGCAACCGTTTCGTTACAAATATCCAAAATGGCAATACACACTAAAATCGACTATTCGGTAAAAACCGAAAATCAATATTCGAACACGTCGTGTGTTCGTTAATACAATTTCAATAAGCTTCCAATTACGCCTTGAGGAAAATTCACTCCTACATTTGTGACCCAAATATTACCGAATCCATTCAACCAAATAATATAATTTGCAAAAATATCATACGACCGTATATTTAAAATATAAATTTAAAGAGGTAACTGGTAAAAAAATACCGGCAAATATACACGACACTACAAGAACACATCATGTATGAATGACAGACATTTTATTGACAACAGTCATTTAAAAAATGTACTAAACGACATTGTGTATTCATTTAAATTTAAACTCTAAAGTAAAACTATTATTAGTGTTTATGCATACGAAAATGATAAATATAATGACCAAAAAGAACGAAAAATAGTTCCTTGTCAGGAAGATACCGAAGAATATCTATTACCGTCCATAAATCATCTTCAAATGAATGGCTCGTAAGTCTTAAGCGATGCTTCGCTCATTTCCTGATATTTTAAAGCGAATTTATATTCCTTATATAATGATTTTCATATTTATAATATTATTACGCAGCATTCACAAAATAGAATGGAAATGAATATCATATATCACTCTTATTAGAATAATTTCAAAGAAAGTGACATCTTTGACAGAAAACTTTTGAAACTTTAACTTGGTGGTAACGCTTGAAAGTCCGTCTGGGTAAGTACCATCAGCTCATCAGAGATTCTACCACCAAACAGCAATACTTAATATCTTTGTGTTAGTTATCTTAGTTTCATTTCATATTTAATACTTTACTGCTATGCGCTATGTTTTCATTATAGACATGGAAGCATTGCAATTCATTTATAAATTTATAAAATATTTGCATGCGAAGAAAACGTGACATTGTCTCAAACTCGAAATAGATCCTGCTTGCCATGCAAACTAAGTGAACGCATTACGGCTACGTGAGCTCATAAATTCAACGCCCTTTTATTCAAACTTACGACACGTTCACCTTCTCGTATTTATTTATTCAGGAGCGAGTTTTGTGTGAGTAGGTGGGTAGTTCAAATCAGTATGATAAATACTTTAGTTCCAACTACTGATATCGGGTATGATATAATGGGTCATTGGCTTACAGTACAGTTAACGCTAACTTTACTATTTTACTATCATAATCTTTCAACATTTATTCAAAAATCTAGTTTTTCTTATAATACTAATAAGTCATTCCAACATCACTACAAATATGATTTTTATTATGTCACTCCAAAAAACCAAATATTATCCTACATTGGAGTAAAAAGTCAGAAATAAGTCTTTCTCGATAACTTAATTAGGTACGATGATTCGTTTTTAATTGACATTATCATTAATTATAACATCAACGCCTTTAGCGATACCGTCTAATGCAGTCTTAATGACGTGCCATGAGATAATTCTATCAATTAATATAGATATTTAACTATCATTGAACATAGCAGGTAATTTGATAACGACATTATCAAGAAAACGATAAATGATAGTACAGTGACATTTTTGATATCATCCCATTTATATGAAACTTGTGGTCGCACGCGGCTTCTCTTTTTCGTATTAGGTATAAAAAGTAGCCTATATCCTTCCTTGGATTTTATGCTTGCTTCATACGAAATTTCATCAGATTCGGTTCAATGGTTTGGCCGTGAGAGAAACAGACGGACAGACAGAGTTACTTTCGCTTGTACAATATTAGTAAAGATGAACATCTTTCAACCGCAGAACTCAATTATTACAACAGTGTATTTAAGTAAGAAATATATTTAAAAATGATCTCCATCTTAAAATTATTTTTTGAGTGCCACTGGTACAGATCATTTTATAATCATCAAAAAAAGTTATCAAATCGAAGATAAATCTAAAAATGATTAAATTATTGCAGTAGACGGAAATGCAAAAACTTATAAAATCTAGAACGAAAATGGATGAAATGAAGCTAAACAAAATATATTTCCGCAAAAGGTCGACTTTTACGTATACGATGAGAAATCAGCGCAGTTTAATAGCTTAGTAGGTAATTAATGTTTAATGAGACTCGACTATGAAATGAGATATTTGGACCGAACTTCCTCTAGAACACTAACTGAAACATTGCTTTTCGTAATACATTGTTAACACTTTATAGCACCGCGGAAGTACTAATTAATCTTTTATTGTGTATTTCAACTGTATCTGATGGTTTCACTCACATTCGGAGTCGAAGTTTAGCTTTCATTATTTTTTTATTAAAAGCAGGAACCAGACAAGCCTAGCAGCTGATCTTTATTCTGTATTCAGCTCTGAACATAGACGTTGTTTTATTGCTTTCATTTTTTTATACCCACTTTAATACGAAATTAATGGATTTAAAAAAAGTTACGATTCACAAACGACGTATATTAAGATAAATCTTACGATGAGGAATCACTTTTATGTTCTAATTAATTTTCTAATAATGATAATGAAGCAACCGAATTACCTAATAACCTGCATTTAATAGAAAACTTTTTACGAAGATATAATTTAAAAGTCAAAAATCGTAGTGAATTGTTGCACAATGAAATGAAAATTAATTTGCATGAATATAAAACGTGAGCTTAATTAGACTACGTAATAATAAATGATAACAAAGCTGTCGTAAACTGCTTCGTATTCGTTGTAAAGGTGATGAGACTAAGAGCAAGTCATGATTATCTTGTTCAGATATCATATCTCGCTTGCAAGGAGACAAACAATACACCAATTGTTTTATAAGAACAACAAGGTTCCAAACAATGATATAATTAAATGATAAACAACCTCAAAGGCTTCTACGAAATCTTCTTTTTTGAAAAACACTTTTTTTATGACAAGTTATGAAGACTGTCTAATTCACGTGTATGGAACAAATGATCAATTACATGAAGAGGTTTGAGATATTTACTATTGAACATCGACCATTTACACATGAAAGTCTATAAATGGTTTTATATGTACATTTGATGTCAAAAGTCAAATAGTTGAAAATCGCATTTTTAAAACAAACATAGAAAGGATGATTCTCAGACTATCAACATATGTGGACTAAAAGATCTTAAAAGTTTTCATAATAATCAATATCAAAAGATTGTGTGAATGAATTCACATGCACTTGTAGTAATAAATAAAATTGTTCAATCCAATGATATAGTTGCAACAGCTTTTCGCAAACTCTCCAACTTTATTTTCACACTCGATATATCTCGATTGATAACGAATGCGTGAGAAAATAATATATTTATGCTATGGGTTATCATTTGATAAATATACTCTCATGAAATTTCCAAGTTATTGAGATCATTATAGAGGTGACAAAAATAAAGCGATTATTATTATAATTTTTATTTCGCTTCAGATATTTCCTGTTGACGTTAACCAACATCGTCGAATTATATTATTATTATTATATAATTAATAAACTAAGTTGTATTTTATATTCCAAAAGTGAATTCATTTAAATATAAATCTCGTCTATAAAAAGACTGCAAATTCTCTATTGTTCTATCTAAGGAGAAAAATACAATAGCCGGTTTAGATGAATCTCAGATTCGTTTTCAACTAAGATTTCACCTTCGACGATATCTACTTGTAATACTTGAAGGAAACATAAGGCGTGAAGTGGGCTAAAATCCCACACAAATTTTCGTATCCTTATGTATAAATGATTCATTTTATGCATAATATTTGAAAGGAGTAGTTATTCCATACGAGACAAAATCTAACATCACGAGACCAAAAATATAAAAATAAAATTCGAATTCACATTAAGTATACTAATAGGGGAAATAATAATGCATAAGTACCGATAAAAAACAATCAACAAGCGTGACGATATCAAAACATTCGCGATTCTCCAATTTTTTTTCACTTTAACACATTCAACCTTGGAAGTCCAAGTGTTTAAGCACGAAACATTTGTTTTTGCACTGTACACTTTAACGTTCGGATTAAAACTTGGTGACGTATAAAATCTTAATTGTTTATCGATCACAAGATTCGAGAATCAAACGCGTGCGGCCCAACCGAACGGCCGTGAGCGACTGGCTTGACGCATGCGTAGTCAGCGACGTGTCGCTTAATGGAAAGCGTGCTCTAGCGCATAATAACATTAAAGTCTTCTAGCCATAATAAAACAAGCGCTGTTTTGCTAGCAGATATAAAAAAAGAAATGCTTTCTATATAATGGTCAGTTTCTTCTCTTCGGTATTAGGTTCCCTAACTTGTACTAGTACTCCCTGCTTGTAATCACTAGGTAAAAGCTATGTTGATATTTAATCTGTAAATATGATTCAACGGACTCTTTTTTTGTTAATTTTTACTGTTGGCAGGATATTAATCTTGACATCCTGTGCCATGTCCCATATGCTTCTTCCCGTATCGCCACTAATCTGTGAAGCCTTACGTGTTGTATAAACCATCTGTTGTATTGCTTGTTTTAGTGCGTCACATCGCACATAGCGTGAAACACCTGTTGCTTGACAACAATAGGATTCGCTCAAGGTGATAATACTGCTGAAGGTCAATGCCATTATATTAACAATAACGATGATAGCTGTCCACAATGATTTAGTTATAATAAAGACAAAAGTCAAACAAAAAACAGATAACACAGCGATTATTACTTACTTTAACAGAACGTAAAGATTGTTTCTTTAAGGTTTTGGAGATTTCATTTGAGATTATAAAATATTGAGTGAGAAAGTAATCTCATTACAAAGTTTTTAATCAAAATCAAGCGTAGTAATTATCATTAAAGAGGTATAGATACCAGTTCAAAAGCTTATAACGAAACATAGCTGACAGATAATAAAAATAAAAACAATCAGTTGACAAATATTTCAAAGCATCATAGATCGGCAAGTGAACGTGCGCCTGCGCAAGGTCGTTAAAACCGGTCCTCGAGTGACCAAATACAAAACCAGCACCCAGTCTTAATACTTAAAACAATACTCCACTTAATAAAATTACATGCTTGAAAAAATATTTACAAAGCGAAATCAAACTTGCAAAATTATTTGACAATAAGAGCCGCACAATCTGTTTCCATTGATAAAATGTCTTCATTATTGATGCAAAACAAACGATGACTTTAATTTTTTCTATAAGCTAAATCTTCCACAAGCGAAGAAACTAGATTAACACGAGTATATAATCAGCTTAAAAATCGCTATTGAGATATATTAAGCTATCTAAGAAATGTGGAATGGATAAATGTAATTGAAAATAGAAGCGCGATCACAAGGCCGGCGCCGCGTCGCAACGGTCTGCGGTTGACCCACTGCTACGATAACCCGAAACCGGCGTCTAGCCTTAAACTGCCATTTGCTTACACTGATAACTGACAACTTTGCATATAAATTACAAGTATGTCATACATATGTATGAAGATTCCTTGATGTAAAATACCAAGTTACATTAAATACAATATACAGTATGGTCTCAATTCTTATTTTTCAGTAAGAATATTTTTCTTAAGTTGTCTTATTAATGTTCTGTCAATAGATTTGCGCATGTACTAACAGCGACGTATAATTTTTGCAACATTCATAATTTTAATATAGTTACAATTGTTCAAAACAGTTACGCGTTTTGGACAACGGACCATTTGCAATAACAAGTAATAGCGTTAACTAGGTGAACGTGTTACGCGCTCCGTATCAATATATCTTTCATAAAATTATCTACGGTAGTATCATTCGTCTCTTTCACGTTTCCGTAAATCGTTATGATTAGAGTGAGACAAAATATGAAGACTTGAAAGCACTCGAAGTCGCTGTCAGGGAAATAAAACGAATCGATGCAAAGCAAGTAGCGGTTGGACGTGCTCGACATACAGATTTACAAGAAAGAAACAGTATTATTGTTGAATAAATCGGAGCAATGCAAGTTAAAAATAATGCTGTTATTTTCGTTGTAAAAAATTTGCAATTATGATAATTCTCAATAAATTTTTTTATTAAGTCAATCATCAGTTAAGGTTCCTTACTTAAGGCTTGCTGTGAACGAGAGACGATAATTTATATTTCCAAAGAAAATATATTGCACGTACGAAATAAGAATAGAAATGATTCGAACGCAAAGAAAAAGAAAACCAATATAAATATTTTCGAACAAGTCATTTGAGAGGTCCAACTAATCTCAGTGTTTGCTTAATAAAAATAACAAACGGAGTAGAGCAAGGTTTTCTCATATTTCGTGTTATGTCTATATGATGAAACTATATTATATTCGTTCTTAAAAATTGGCTTGCAAGTTAAATACATTACGAAATTTACGAAGAAAGTTACGAATATCGATTCAATACTCACGTGTTGACTTGCAACATTATTATTTTCGTATCTTACATGTGCATAAGTACCTACAACGTGGAGCTGGTTGAAAGGCCATTGGTTACCCCGTAGAAAAATTCCACTTCAACTACAAGTTTTAGTTTTAAATCCACTCAGATCGCCTGAAGGAAATTCAGAAAAGTTTAAAAGTATAGTTCGAAAGCAACTGTATGCAAAATTGTTTAAATTTGAACATTTACATACAAAAATATAATTATTACAATGTAACGGCTGGTTTAATTTTTATGGCACAATATATTACAAGTTATGAATCGATCAGATTACAAAACCTGCAACCCAACGTCAGGTTTTATACACTTACATAAGAGCAAAGGTATTACAATTTACAAGTGACATATTTGTGTAATTAACTGCGCATGATCAAGAAATTCCGTAAGACTTGACGACTGGCACAATTTTCTTGGCTTTCATTTCCTGAATTAACCAATAAGAGACATTTTTTTTAAATTAATCCATGAAAAAAGTAATAATTTATTTTGTAGGATTTTATGAAATCCTCAGAGATTTAGAAGGATAGGGCAGAAAATAGTCCGATATTTCGCTCAAGCCTTGCGTTATTTATTCCAAAAACTTTCCCATTTATATTTTACACGGACATCTTTATCTCATCTTACCTGACAGAATACGATGAAGGTAATATTGGTAAACCAGTGAAATGAAATGGGTCGCCTTTATATGGTATAAATTCCTCCGAACAAATTTAATATCAATTTGCTGGATCGGTTTACCAAGTTGACAAATATTATCATTGATTCAGAGGCGAAATTGTTTCAAATAACCATTAACGTCAAAATTAATTGCATTAAATAGAAACTTTATTGAAGTATAAACATTATTGTTATTTGATCTTTTTTATATAACAGCTACTAAAAGACTAATATTATGATTTGCAAGAAGACTAACATTGATTTCCTTATAATGTAATTTGAATTAGCATTAGGTGCCATTTGTTGCGGTTGATCGTAATTTTATCCAAAATTTCTCAAGTCGCTCTCAATGTCCTCAGATTTGCGTTATCGCTTTTGAAAACATTACGAGATGTTTATGTAATTTCGAATACATTACAGCTGGCAGTAACACTGAAGCAGGTTTCAACCTTATGGATTTGCTCAATATCATCGTTTGCCAATTTCCTGCTTTACTTGACAAACATGTTCAAATATTTACAAATGAAATTGCCTTTGGCGGTACAGTTGAGCAAAATTCACTCCTATTATTATTAATAATACCAGTTTGTTTTGATATAATTGGAATTTTTGTACATTACTTAAATGTTTTATGACGTTGATTTTGTTAATAAACTTAATAAATTAATATCTGCCTTATGTTCTTCTAATGAAATAGGTCAATGTGATATAATGATTGCTAACTTACCTCTTATAAGGACATTCGCATTCAGCACAAACGCAAATGTATTTAAAACTAGATTGATCCGATTGCATCGCCAAGACACGCATTGTTCCACTTTAAATAAACCATCGGATTACTAAGTCAATTTGTACTGATAACAAATACCTACACAGATCGAGAAACTAAAATATTTTATATGAAAAATCTATTTTAACCAATAGCAATTAGTGTTGTTTTTATACAAACTGGTACGTTAATTGACAGTATCAGAGAGTACTGACAATATGAGAATGAACGAAGAGTTTATCTTGCTGATGATTAAGGCTCATTTACAATGTCGATTTTACCAATTGCGTTTTTAACAAAAAACATCTCGTCAATGACTTACATGTTTGACATGATTATGTCTCGCAATGTATTTAAAAACTCAAGTATGAATACACATCTAATCGAAAACCAGTGTTACCATTACCATACAACCTAGGTAAGGCCAAGTATCATGAAGGTATTTCTCATAAAGGAGAACGAGTTTCACGAGAACAAAAAATACACACTCAGATAAATTAGAAACAAATTATAAATACTGTAATTATCATTCACTGACCGCAGTTCCAGTTTGACAGTCAAGGCCTCCCCTCCCCTCCCCAGGTTATCACAATTTATTTTAGCGCCAAAAATTGCTCTGTGCTTTTTGTTTTATATATTTTAGGTGTGCTAAATAAAATATTTAGTTAAGAATGTTAAGGAGCATAAGTTCCAGGACTGGTAGATTTTCTATCAACAATTCATTTAGTTTATTTAGTGAATACTTCTTTGTGCTGCTACTAAAAATAACTTTGAATGAAATAGAATTTGCTTATATCATATGGAAGTATTGGCAAATGTCCGTTTACTATATATTGGAAAAGATCGGTTTTGTCTAAGGAATCATTATATACAAGAAATTATTCAAATTGTTCCGTGGGATGGAATACCATGCAGTGGGGTGCCTCGCAGATATTTGTACAGACAGAGTCCATCGGTGAACCGCCTAGCTCTAAAAATATTTTTTGGTGGAGGGGAGATCATTGTTGTGCTTCAGTACTAAGATGCCTTAAGTAACGTCACGCTGATTTACATACGATTCGTTAAATATAAAAGCCGGGAAGAATAGAATTTAAAAATTGGAATCTTTAAAGAATTATTATCCGATATCACAGATATCGGATAATAATTCTTTAAATTATCGGATAGGAGTAAAAGCGGTCGACGATCTTTTTCCTCATTAAATTTTAAACACATCGACGTGCATATATTTTGTCATATCTAATGAGTTCTGTAACATCGTCTGTTGACACGATACAGGAAGTATTACGAAGAAAGAATATATTAATTATTGTGATATATGCAACAATATATCGCAGCGAAAGCTTAACAATTGTGTAATCAGATTTATAAATTCACGTATGAATAGGGGCGTTGATTATATTTCGAATGGCGTCAACAGATACATATAACAAGGAATAAGGGGCGTTTCACAGATGTCATGATGGCGCGTCAATACTTCGTTTAAAAATATAGAGTTTTTGTGTAATATATTTTGGAGACATAGATAAAAATTATTTATTATTTGACCAGCCATTCGTGATTATTATCCTTCTCTAATTATACATATGTACACACAAACGTTCAATATTTCTTTCAACCGTTTAAAGCATGTATGTTTAGACATCACGCGTGGCTGAGTTTCATTAAAACAATGACGGAAAAAACAATATTTTAAACAAAATATTCGTTCCAGACATCTGTACCATCATTAATATAAATCAAGAGGCGTAATTTTCTAATATTCAGAATCAGAAACGGTAAAGCTATTGTATTTTAACTATATATTACATAAAACCATTCGACACACGAGTATAAAAGTATTTTTAATAATTAAAGAAACAAAACGAATTATAAAATGTTATACAGTTTGAAGTCGAATCGCTGAGAAAACAGGATTTTAAAATTAATTCACGTAGAATGAACAGCATAAGTACTATTCATGGTCGCATTAAACGAGATAGTAAAATTAATTAAAGCGGACACTTGAAGAATTCTCAAAGACAATGTCCTCACAAACGATCCTTTGTCGAGAGCGGAATGTAAAAATAAAACAGACAGAATATTCTAGAAAATGCAAAAAAAAAAAATCATTAGCAAATGTTTATATATCCCACTGGTATCTTGTTTCGGGAGCTTATTTAATGAGAGATTTGGTGTTAGGGCTTTGTGAAAGCCCATTCAGGTCCATCAACTCATCACTTTCTACCGCCAAACAGCAATACCTAATATTGTCGTTTACCGGTTTGTAGCTAGTTCCCAAGGTCGATGGCGCATTGACGATGACGATATGATTAATAATTCTTACAATGGCAATTTTTATGGGTGGTGACCACTTACCACCAGGCCAAGACCAATAACCAGGATGACAACCTATTGAAAAAAAAAATAGTTACAGACTATATGCTCTCACTTCCTCACATTTTATAACACTGCTAGATCACAATTCACAGCACACCGCGTCTCACAATAGAACAGGCTTAGTGCCAAAACATATCGGTCCCAACGACGCCACTGCGGTCCCCAAGTCTATGAATACGGGCACAACGGTGTATCTCGTTTAAAAATCGCAGGCCGTCTCTTTCTTCATAAAATAACTTGGGATTGGAACGACACAATCATATCAAGTAAACCGACGGCGTTATTGTGCTATGGAAGACTCACAGATCGTTGGAGACGCCACGTGTTTTGCACTATATCCATCCTACTCCCGTTTGTCCGCATTAAGGGCGGGAACCGCGGCGTGCAATGTAGAACATTCCGAATGGCCTAAGTATTTATTCATTGGTGAAGGCCGAATAGTGACGTTGAAAACATTTCGAACTTGGAATACCGTTATTGAATCTAATATGATATATTCGTATCGAGTCAAAATTGGTTCAAAGTAAACTAAATTTTATTTCTTATAAATTAATTATTTGTGCACATATTTATATATGTAGGTAGAGGTAGTATTACATACTTGAAATCAATAGACCTTGTCGAGGTCCTTGTCGAGGTCGTTTGACCGATCACCATGAAAGTTGGCACTTAAATGTATTTTTTTTCATGGATAAGGTTCTTTACGATTCACTTTGGTAAAACTCGCCACTAGATGGCGTAGCAGCTTATTTACTTGTACTTTCAACTGCTCGTTATGGTATATAGGTATTCACAGGTAGGCAAATGTCTGCCAGTTTTGCGCCTATTATACATAATAATAAATTATGAAATTTTGATAAAAAATAGTATTTATATAGAAATACTTAAATATTTTGATTTTTAATCTTTAAAGTACATTATTGTTTTACTATACAAAATAAAGGCGTAATTTTTATATCACGTGACCTAAAACATGCCGCCATGGTGTGACGTCATATAGGCAAAAACTAACAGTTCAGAGTAAACAACTAGGTACATATTTATCAACTTTCATAGTAATTGTAGGTGGATCGACTTTATTTATAAATATGCAGCAAAAAGAGCAAAGTATTATTAGATATTAATAAGGGGGCTTTACTAACATTGAAATGATCCTCACATAAATACAATCGACTTTTAGTTGATAAGAATCTCGTTTTGCGAGTTCCAACCAGACATTCCTCATTCCAATATCATCTGGCACTTTGTAAACAACTGTTCTGTAGTTTAATATCAGTATTTGTACAACCAGACACTACACACCAACGAAACCGATTGTAATTCATTATTTCCCCAAAAAACACCAAATATTTATAGCTGTTAACGTTGAATGATTGCCGATCGTGAATACGCGACTGTTGTTTTTACCAATATGACTTCATCAAAATGATTGACAGAGGTTTTGCGGGTACAAAGAAGGTTTAAAATTTAATTTTATGGTAAAAAAGTGTTTATTTAAGCCGAAATATATTTTGTATTGCATGAAAATCAACATTTTGAAGTACTTTTTCAAACATAGTAATATTTTAAGAGCTGAGGAGTTACATATACATATCATTAGGGTTTATATTAAAAAAAAAAATAATTAAAAGTGTACAAAGTAAAACCCGAATACGTTAAGCTCGCGAAAATTACGTGACGTGATTTTTTATAAGTTTAATCGAACTAACGAGAAAATGCTAGCAAAGAAGCGAGTAAACAATAGCAAATCAACCCATTTCACAAATACAAATTATATTTATAATTCAGGAACTTAATGTGATCTAGAGTGCACCACTGTTAAGTTAATCATTCCAGCTGAATTCATGTAGGCTCCGTAGTCGGGTGCCGAACTTTTATTTAAGGTAGTTTCGATAAATGAAATCATTTAAAATACAATGTTAATCTTCATTCAATTCAAGATATGAGAGTTAGTTTTCGACAGTGTAGTCATATTTTCATTAAATTTGTTTCCATTTGTTTAATCGAATAATGTTATTTTAGGAATCTATATTGGCAGACTTTGTTATCTGCCTCTTTCCCTTTTTGGTTTGCTTTTTCAGTCAAGACTATCGACTATCGGCCTTTAATATGAATTTTATTTTGGGATTGATTTGTTAAACAATACTTTTTCAGTTTTCTTATTCTTCAGAATGCCTAAAAGAGAGAAAATCTGTGTCAATTTATTCATTATAAGTAATACGATTATAAGATCTCATTGCCTAATTATATTATAGTTTTTAGTAGAGCAGTACAACTTCTTTAGACGCAATTATACCAAGATTTCCCTGTTAAATTTATTTGACTGCAATGTTGCTACATATCGTTCCAAAGCTTCTTAAGATTAACTTCTGCCACGCACTTTATATTTTTTCCATTATAAACACCATATATCAACGGTACGTAATCCAAGTCTATATTCAGTAAGTATTATTTACAATACTTCGCAAGCGCTCTAGTTTAGTGGAAGGAAGTTAGTTGGCGCTGACAGATATATAATTACGTCAGGTGTTCTAATTTTGTTCACTATGCTGTGCTGTGAGCACGGAACACAGTGTACTTTAGAAGTGGTACAGACGATCTGATCAAAATCTGGACGTCAACTTAGTCCAATATCCAATTTAGGTTACAGCAGTTATCTCTCTGCACTCATTCTTATAGATTACATGATGGTATCGTCATGACTGCATCATGCCAATCTCAAGGAAATCTAGCAGAATACGCAGGACATATTATAGTGCACAAGTGTGTGCGCAAACACAGAAGCACACTCTATTCCTGCACTCTCATAATCTGATGGAATGGAAAATCTAACAAGACCAGAAAGAGTTCAGTCGCAGGACGTAGGCTTACGTGCTTTCCAAGGCACGGGAATATATCTTCCATCTTCGGACTCCGGATTGTTACTGACAATTTGTCAATAGAAAAACCCACTTTATTAAAAGGCAAACACATTAAATCTACTGAGTGCACTCTTATTGATTGCTATAGGCTTAAAACAGACTATCCATATTTTCATCAATCAACTTGATGTTATTTCAAATGTACTCTGTTCTGTCGTACGAACTACAGGTGTTTATTTGTTTTACTCCCAGCTCCATATAGAGAATGTAAGGATACAGATGATAACGCGTGCGTTGATTCATGTGTTCGTGTGTGAAATAAAAATAACCAGCTCAGTGTGTGTTACGAAAGATTGCATTTTTTAATTTAAGATGAAATTTATAATCGTACGTGCGTACGATCCAAAACCAATCATAGTGGTAAACTGGTAGCGTTTACAAAACGATATTATTTCGTTCTATTCGTAAACTTGCGCTTGCAACTGTCCAAATTATAAGTTTTGTTATAGTCAGTCTTACGGATTGTTATGTAGTATTTCTAAGAGGAAGTGCCACCACCAGTTAGTGTCACTGCACTACACTTAGATACAATTATCAAAGTGTTTATTCTGTACTATAAGTGTTTATTGAATTATACTCCAGCACCTCTTATGCAATAAAGTTATTATTATATTCAAGTAAAGTTTGTTATGGCGTTATGAATTATATACCTACTTGTATCCTTTTTTATCTATCTGGAAAAACGTGGTATGCGTTTCCCCTACGTGAAATAGGGGGTTTATGAGACTGACCGGTGCCCAGGATACCGTGTGCGGCCTTGTACACTAGATTATACAATTAAAAACGACGCCACGAACCGGAAGGCTCGCTCTGCTATAGTATACATACATGATGTATTATATAATATCATTTGAGTAGCATATAGTCTACTTTTTATGCTTTCTATTACATACGATTTAAATTGAAAAACTATTCTAGTTCGAATGAACTTGACAATAATTATATTATAATAGAATAACATTTAAATAACGTTAACATTTGTATGACGACAAATAGAATATCTACACTCAACGTACTTCGTAATAAAAATATTATGGATCTCGATTCGGGTGAAGCTCATCAAAAACATTCCCCGAGGTTGTTTCTTTGACCTCAAACGGGCGAAATAAGCTGAGACCTACGCAAAACGTGGGCGGGAAGATACACGTACCCATACGTCACTGAAGTCAAAAACAGGTTGACAAGGTAAAATTATATTACTTCATTATATCACGCGGGGCTACCATGAATGTTTCGACATAAAGGGATTCCCAAAGTAACATTATACCCATCACTGGTACATATATATACATAATGTATAAGGCTATGTCCTGGTCGACTATCAACGGGGTTAAAGTAAACATAGATCCTTGGAATTTGGGGAACGTTGTCTCGTAATGTTGGTACGCATGAAAATATTTAATTATATTATGATTTTGAGAGAATCGCCCTTATATGTATATTTAGCTTCAATAATCAACTTCGTGTTTGTGTCGCTAAAACAAACACATATTGTTATATATTTTATGCGTTTCTTGATTTAGAGAAAAGTTTTGCATTAAAGACGCAACATTTTTTTTTTCAACGAGTTCTACGTTTAATACATTTTGTAGTTAACGAGTGTTTATATATATCACTACTAAAAAACGCTTCTATATCATGTTAAGGAGAAAAATAAATCCTTAGTCTTTATTACGATAAACTGCTTTCAATTGATGGTAGGGCTTTGCAGTCGTCTCTGGGTAGGGGTGGTACTTGTCATATATTCTGCCACTAAGCAGAAATAGCTGGTATTGTTGTGTTCCGGTTGTAGAGATGAGGGAGACAGTGTTACTACAGGCACAAGGGACATAACATCTTAGTTTCGAAGGCGGCTTATTGGCGATGTCATGGATGGGTAAATACATATACATATTTGATACATAGCAAATATCTATAGGCGATGGTAGGCACTTACCATTGGATGGTCCATCTGCCCGTCCACTTACATCATCATCATCATCCTCCTGCTCTTATCCCAATTTTATTTGGGGTCGGCGCAGTATGCCTTCTTTAACCATACTTCTCTGCCTTACGTCATCTCACAAATAACATTCTTTCTAGCCATATCGTCTTTCACATAATCCATCCATTGTTTTTTTGGTCTTCCTACCTCACCATATATCCATCCACATCCATACTGAATATGCCCGTCCAGCTACATATGTTGTAAAAATAATAGATTTCGTCGGTACCGGTATTTCTGTCAGTAACCATTTTTGATATCATGACATTGGAAGAGTGTACTAATTCTCATATTATACGAATAACACATTTGGTCTCACTGAACGAATTTTGATGATCTTAGAAATACTAAGCTCCACACCGAAAATATTCATGTAGATACATAAGCGGTGCAAACATAGATGCAAGTCATATTCCTCCGATGAAAGGTTGGTCTCAGTGCAAAAGTTTTTACGTGTTTTCCCAAGCTAAGTTGATCATATGGATATAGTACTGCCAACTTTCTATAGTAATAGGCTCAAAGAGTAACTTACCTAAAATCTGCTTCTGATATATAGCTCTCTAGTGCTCATACGTCATACATTATACCATTTCTTCCCACATTACAACAATGCAATACCTAACGAACAATGTACTTAACACGACCATTAATTATTCAACATATAAATCTAAAGATTGCATATCAGGTGAAGGCCAATACCCTTATGTGACCGTTTCGCCATTAATTTGGTAACCGGACGAGCGTAATGTCAAACGTGTTAACATATACCGCACATTGTAGACCGCACACGAATAGACAATATATGTAACGGTACCTATATATACAACATTGCGTTACAGTTTAAAGTAATTAATCAATTAATAGAAGATAAAATAGTTAAGACTATTATATATATATATAGTTAGTAAATAAACTTCGATCAACAATGCCATTGCCACAATTACAATTTAAAGTTACTAAATGAAACAGAATGTACTGTCACAGACACCTACATCTGACAATTGGGATGTACATATGGGAATTTCCTCACAAATTTATTATTCACATAGGTATTGGTAAAAAAATCACTTAACAAATAAGCTTTACAATGATAAATAATCTAAAAGCTTAATTGACACATGAGTTATACAAAATAATGATAATAAACCCATTCGAATCACATTCAAATAAATAGTCTTTAATGTGCGCCTAGATTAAT
Organism: Vanessa atalanta; assembly: GCF_905147765.1. NCBI lineage: Eukaryota > Metazoa > Arthropoda > Insecta > Lepidoptera > Nymphalidae > Vanessa > Vanessa atalanta. The sequence continues at coordinate 5,000,326 of NC_061895.1, forward strand.
GTTCACACTTCTATACATATATAAACATTACAACACCTCGTTGACTAATAATTTGCGAACCATCAATGAGTTTGAATTAGCAGACGAGAAAATAAAACAAGAAAAAATTAAACGACCTTCGAAACAAATACTTAAGTACGGTTAACATAAAAATTACTCACCTAAATTATAAGAACCAAAACTATTAAGCCGGTTTATCCACTACACTGTCTCATACTATGACCATCATGAATATCAGGTACGGAAATAAGGATTACAGGAACTACTATGACCACTAGAACGTATCAACGTATCATATCCATGTATAACGGTTTTAGTGACCGTACCAAACCCGTACAGTTATCGTTCTATTAGTTGTTAAAAAAATAATCTTCACGAAACGTCACACGAGGATTTTCCGAACCGATACGACTTGGGAACCTTCAAGAAAAGAGCGTACTCTTTCCTGAAAGGCCGGCAACGCACCTGCAAGCCCCCCGGTGTTGCAGATGTCCATGGGCGGTGGTAGTCACTTTCCATCAGGTGAGCCTCCTGCTCGTTTGCCACCTATGTCATAAAAAAAAAGAGGACACATTACGTACATAGCGCGCGACAGTGTTGATCAACGATAAAGTAAACTAAAGTATCAGCCTGAACACCCCGCGGCTGAACTAACGTCTTCTTAGCCTTTGTGAATGTATGGGACATGTTCCTCCACGCTATTCCAATTCGGGTCTGTGGACATGTGTGGCAGAATTTAATTGACCGAAAAAGATTTTTTGTCCGTCACGTTCCGTCAGTATGAGTGTAGTGGACATACACCTTAAAGTGTTTCGTTTTCCTTTAATTAGTAAAGTAAAAACAATAAAATCAAGTTGAGTATATCACGATTTTTATTTTCTGGCGATAATAGAGCACTAACACGCCGCGTTCGAGGTGTGCAAAGTGTAAACATTTGGAAAAATAGGTTACGCTATGTCACGGACGTAACGTATCATCTATGAAACTATATATATACTAATATTTTAAGGCTAGAGTTTATATGTTTTGTAACACGCCAAACGAGAACTATTAATCTAGGATAAATTTACGCTATTTATTTAAAACTTGTATTTTTCAATGAAATTAAATCACGCAGAACTGCTATTTTAAAATAAATACATAAATATTATATCATTACATAATAACTATTTAATTTATTTATGTCCTATTACTTGGCAAAGGCCTCCTCTTCGCACGTGGTTAAATGTGTCAGAATTTGTAACTAAGTTATGCAGCCTTCTAAATGGTTTCCTCGTGATTTTTTCCTTTACATACTTGAGCACTAGATGAATTATAAACACAAAAACACATAAAACCATTAGAGGCGATTGTTCATATTTGAACTCGCACTATTTGTTTTAAATTCACGTGTAGAACACGCTTTTATGACTTAAATATAATATAACGGTATAATACAAAGACAATATAAAAGATAGATCCAAAATATCGACACAATGTAAACAAAAGAAAGTGAAACAGCAAAACCGACCAAAGAGGTATCGACTTTTGGATGAAAGCAAAAGTGATCAGATTTCAAGGTCACGGATGACGTAACCGATGGTTTCTATGTGATCTACGTCAACACGCTTCACAGCCATATTAAAAGACTAGTTATGATAATACCATTTTACATAATAATCTGTAAACTCTTGTATATTTGAAACTCTATTTTTATAAGTTTTTAAATAACTTGCATGTAAGTATGTACGGGAGAAATCTTGCAACTCAATTTAGAAGCAGATATATTTAACCGATTGAGCTGATTTTTTGTAAACACGTTCAGTTTGGATGACAACGAATGGTCAACTGTGAGACGTCATTCTAAATCCTGCATGGAGGAACACCCAAGATGACGGATATTTGTTTTTTAAATTCAATCATACAGTATGGGTATCAAATGAAAGTGAGTGATAATTATATAATACTTGGTGTGAATAAGTATGTTATAAGTATGTATAATTGCTAAGAAATAATTAAGTGACGTCACTGGAAACTAATATGGCGGAGTATGTTTAATCTTTTTAAAAACAAGCTTTTAAATAAATGCGCTAATAATAAAATAAAAAAATAACCTTTTACACTAAAACTAAACAATTTATATGATATAAAAGCTTGTCGCGATATTTATAATTAGAGATGTAATTTTGTAGATAAATAAGTAAGTAAAACAATTTGATGTTAATAATTTTATCTATTAAAATTTTCAAACATTCAAGCAAACAAACAAACTGTTCAGCTTTACAATATATATACATAGAAGTATAGATTCATTAATTAATTTTAAATAGCTAGCGCTATTACTTTTCTCTCTGGGTCTTTTCGTAAACTTATACCCCGAATCATAGATAATATATTATATTCAGGTAATTTTAAAGCATGAGAAATATGATGTGAACATCAGTCGTATGAGTCATACGACTGATGTTCAAAGAACCCACTGTTCGAATATTAAAAAGGACCGCAAATTAAATTATGCCACCTATATTTCAGTAAAGCTTTTTACGATACGCTTGAAAAGATTTTATTAAACAAATTTCAACGCCCAGAGGACGTATAATTGAGTGTTAATGATAAATGAGTCTGTGTTAGATAGCAAATTACTCTTTTTCGAATTAGCAGCCTGTAAATTTTCCCACTGCTGGGCTAAAGGCCTCCTCTCCCTTTGAGGAGAAGGTTTGGAGCATATCCCACCACGCTGCTCCAATGCGGGTTGGCGGAATACACATGTGGCAGAATTTCGTTGAAATTAGACACCGCCGAGCACGAGATGAAATATAAACACAAATTAAGCACATGAAAATTCAGTGGTGCCTGCCTAGGTTTGAACCCGAAATCATCGGTTAAGATGCACGCATTCTAACCAGTATTAAGTAGATAATAGGTATCGTATTTGAATATTTTTGGTACATTAGAAACGAGAACAATACAAATAAAAATTAACCTTTATTCAAGTATACTTTTGTGAATGTAAAGCCACTCGTTCGGAATGTAGATCCTACCGAGATGATCTGACGAAAGACTCAGTAGTTACTTTTCTCCACCGACTCAATTACAAAGTTATATCGATCAAATCGAATTAAATTTTTATTAGTTGATGTTTTCAACGAATACTATTTAAATAATAACTTTTGACGACCTCCGTGGTCGAGTAGTGTGTACACCGGTTTTCATGGGTACGCCTCTCCGAAGTTCCGGGTTCGATTCCCGGCCGAGTCGATGTAGGAAAAGTTCATAAGCTTTCTATGTCGGGTGTTAGTGGTACCGTCGTTACTTCTGATTTTTCATAAGACAAGTGCTTTAGCTACTTACATCGGATCAGACGGATCAGAGTAATGTATGTGATGTTGTCCAATATTTATTATACATATATTATTATAACTCCACGATTATCACTATTAATAGTGAATGTATACTCTAAGTACGTCTGTACGTACGCTTTCGCGGTCAAACCACTAAACCGAATTTGTTGTTGGTTCGAAGCAAGCGTGAACCGCAAGAAAGTACTTGGGCTACTTTTTATACCTAGCACCTGACGATCAACCCCTAAAACGCGAGCGAAGCGAGATGCGACAACGAGGCATTTATATAATCATGCGTTGAGAATAATTCATTATTAATATTATTATATTTTTTTAAGAAAAGTTTTACGAGTATTATTTCGCAGCGTTAAAACGGATAAACATACAAATACACTAATTGATATCGAACCGCACTATCGCGATACAAGATAAAACATCGCCACCTCCGACGGTAATCAAAACGACAGTCCCGAGGGATCAGTCGAGGGCTTTCAAGGAAACATTAACCTAATTGAGGTTAAAGACGGCTTTCGGTATTACATTTTAAGAAGTCGGCTAGATGATTACATTTAATGGCGGTTTTACTAATAACTATATCGACTAACGTAGAAACATCGACATTATACTAAAACATTAATATTTAATTCGTTAAATTATTAGGTCATTTAAGAAATCTCGAAATTGTTTTAATTTGATATTTGTATTGAATTAAGCAGCTACTTTAGTTTTGAAGATATAGTAAATTTGTCATTACTGGCAAACGGCCTCCTATTAAAAACACAATTAACATTTATATTCACGACGATGCTAAATTGCTTTACTGAATTCACTTAATCTTCAAAAATGACAAGAAGCGAAATAAAGTTTACCTTTATCATTCGATCCGTGTAGACTTCCTCGCTATGTTTACCCACTAACATTGATGAACAGATCGAGATGAAAAATAAACACAAATCAAACACATGAAACACAGGTTTGCTGGTCTGTTTACATTAACGTGTTTCATCTATTGGACTATTTCGTTCATTCATTAACTCATACATATATATATGTGTTGTTTTAGATCTGTGAATAAAAAACACGCAGGTCCCTTCTTATTAAGTTTATCTTCAAATATCGATTTTTTTTTTCGACCGGATTGCCTTCGTATCTTCACCATCATTTAGCTACATGTATGAATAAACTCTTAGAAACATTACATTCGTATTCGCATTTAAATTAGCCATGAGCGTAAAATCGTTCTCGTGAACTTTGATTATGGATATTGGGTGTTTGGCCAACTGTTTTTGGCCAGGTGTGAACCAATGTTTCTTAGCAGGAATAGTACATACATGTTGAGCGGAATATGTATAAACCATAATTGTCATGTTCAGTAATATCCGCTCAGTAATTTAGGTACCTACCTAGATTTAAAACCAAGTAATAAAAATAATGAACGTTTTAGTTTCGGTAAAAAAACTTCTTATTAACATTAAAAAAAGGAAGTTAATTTGTAATGACAGACAAACACTTAACATTTATTAACTTGTGTGACACATCTGACGATGTTAGGTGACAATGACGTACTCACACCGAGCACTAAACAGTTGAACACAAGAGCTCTGATGTGACGAATGTTTTGTAACAGTTGAAATTTCACTCACTCTTATGACATTTTTACTATGCAAATTACTGACGCGGAGTGCGACGGCAAAACGAAAAAGGCAATTTAGAAAGTAAAATAGCGCTGGTGGCGACACTCCGATGACTGATGGTATTATATTACCGCGCTCGTAACCGCTATTTCGTTTGCATGGACGTTGAATGCCAATATATATATTTTTACTGTCCCCATGTGTAACTGGGTTTCAGGGATAAAAATTATACTTTTACGTGTACGACGTTTTCCGTGAAAATACATGAAGAGATAGAATCTACTTTCCGAAACGGTAGCTTTAGATCGAATTCAAAACTGCAACATGACGATTCAAAATCGCTTTTATGAACCTATTTGAATAAATAATATTCTTATTTCTATTGTATGTACAAATAAAGCATTTAGGAAACTCAATCGATGCGTGTATATGCCAGACGTGCAAGAGTTCAAAACTATGTTTGACACTGATGATGATGAGCAAGTGGTCACCATGCCTGCACAAAGCTCCATCATCATCCATCAGTATGAAAGCAAAGGATGAACGGTGATCACATAATAAGCTAATCATTATAATATGTGAAGATCTACTGACAGAGGTTACTGAACCTTAGTGTTCTCTTTTTTAAGTGATAAAAAAGGCGTATGACGAGTTAATTATTGAAAGGTGCATTTATATATGAATATACAGCATATTCCAATGGCAGGACGAGTAAATAAACGCAAACCTTACACTTCAATATTCCATACGATTTTCATTTATCTTTACCGAACTATGTACTATAAGCCTCATCATGATAAAAAACTATATATATTTATTTATGTATTTGGTTTGCTAGCGATTTTTACATTTGTCATTCTTACATTAATATAAAATTAGGTATATACATCCATAGATTATGTAAGACCATTTAAAAGCAAACACTACATGCTAATTAAACTATTAATTACCATTGCTTGCAACAACAACAAAAGTAAAAAAAAAAACACAACGAAATTATTGTACATTTAAAATACAACACAATTTCACATACCGAGCATCTAAACCTTCCTAAGTTTCCTAACTTCGCCGAAATTCATCGCGTCAGTAATTTTATGAACACCACAGATTATATAAATCTCGAACGATGCAAATTCAAGGTCAATTATGTTTATATATTAAGATATAGTCGATTCCAATGGAAGGAGGTGTCTTAACACCTCCTTCCATTGGAATCGACTATACGTACGGCGTGTATCAGATTTTTTAGTTATTAAACGCACGTACCCGAGACGACGGTACCATTTTTAGTCATATGCTTTCAATTTATATGCAAAACGTACATCGTCTACACCTTGCATTTGAATAAAAATGGAAGTATCGAACGGTTCATTACGCGCAGTGAATTTGCTCTTCAAAACGTAATTTAATTTCAAGATTTGTTACAATTCCATTCGGATTTCGAATTTTCGAGATAAATCAAGCAGAGATTGATAAAACCGTATCTATTGCAACTTGTCTAAAATTTAAGTTTCTATTCATCGAACAAGAAGTTCGAAGTCCCTGCGATTCCTAAAGCGGTAACTTCAAAGATAACTTACGAAGTTACGAGTAGCCGGTGATGCCTTTTGCGTAACATTCGCTAATGTCATGTACTTAAAAAAATATTTTATTAAATCTAATTGACTATTAATTACCTCTTTAATGCATATTATTAAAATTACATTAAATATGAATCAATTCACCGTAATTAGAGGGATGTAAGGGGGCGCAAACTACACCTTGGCGCTCCAAGCCAACCTCACCTGCCCGTGGTGCATCCTGCCGATCAGCAAACGAGGCTCTGGCGACCGACTGATGGCGGTATAACCATCAAAAATAGGCGTAGCCAAATACCACAGGCCGGTAACGGGCAGCAGCGTCACCGGTGCGAGAGGTTGCGTCCTGCGATCGCCAACCCGCCTGCCCAGCGTGGCGATTATGGGCAATACCCCTAAATGGTGAAAACAGGTAAGCCACGGCCCCCAGTTCCCGGCGGTCCCGCTATTCCTCGTCATGGTGGCGACGGTGGTAACGGCGGGATGGGGGGTGCTAAGAATCACCGGGCTACGGGAGGCCACCACAACCGACTGACCCTGGCGACGTACAACGGACGCACGCTACGGCTTGACTCGCATCTAGCGCAACTCGAGGTGGAACTTGGGAAAATTAGGTGGCACATATTAGGGCTATGTGAAGTCCGTAGAGAGGGAGAGGACACCGTAACCCTCGAATCAGGCCACCTAATGTACTTCCGAGAGGGAGACCAACAATCCCAAGGAGGCGTTGGGTTTCTGGTTAATAAGTCCCTAGTTGACAACGTTGTGGAAATCTCCAGTGTGTCGAACAGGGTAGCGTACCTAATTGTAAAGCTCACCGATAGGTACAGCCTCAAGGTGGTGCAAGCGTACGCACCGACTTCGACACACTCGGACGATGAAGTGGAGGAAATGTTCGATGATATATCGAGGGCCCTCCACTCCACCACGAAAACCCACTACAACGTTGTCATGGGGGACTTCAACGCTAAAGTGGGAGTACAGAATTGTAGCGAATCGGTAGTAGGACCCTATGGATTTGGAAGCAAAAATCATAGGGGGCAAATGCTTGTCAACTTCCTCGAACGAGAGGGGCTCTTCTTGATGAACTCCTTTTTCAAGAAGCAGCCCCAAAGGAAGTGGACGTGGCAAAGCCCCGACACTATGATCAAAAATGAGATCGATTTCATCATGACGGACAAAAGGCACATATTCAGAGACGTCTCAGTGATCAACAGGTTCAATACCGGTAGTGATCACCGACTTGTCCGAGGCTCTCTGAATATCAATTTTAAGGCCGAGCGCGTCCGTCTGATGAAGTCTACACTCCGACCATCCCTGCTCCAAACCATTACGGGATCTGAAACGTTCCAGTCAAACCTGGAGAACCGATTCGCTGCCGTGAAAACCACAACAGACGTAAACCAGAACCGCAAAAATGTAGTGAGAATTCTCAGGGAAGAAGGCACGAGATTTTGTAGCATGCAGCGTAAGGGCAGAAAGTCCAAACTTTCGGAAGAGACTTTAGGGCTAATGAAGAAACGACGTGAAAACCCACCGGTCACTTCGTCCGAGAAACGGCAACTAAACCAAGAGATTAGCAAGCGCGTACGACACGACCTCCGGTGCTCCAATACTCTTACGATTGAAAGAACCATCGAGCAGAATCGGGGGTCTAAGGTGTTCGTACAATCTCTTGGAAGAAGCCACCTGACGAAGTTGACCACAGCAAGTGGAGAAGTCGTTTCTTCCAAGCCGGCAGTTCTTTCGGAAGTAGAGGACTTCTACGGCCGGTTATACGCATCGCATGCATCTCGACCTGATCCCGAAAATGAGGATCCTAGAGCTACATTAACACGCCATTTCACCGAAGACCTGCCTGAAGTCAGTATTGGCGAAATCGAGATTGCTCTTAAACAGCTTAAAAATGGAAAAGCCCCTGGAGAGGACGGCGTTACAACAGAATTATTGAAAGCAGGAGGTAAACCCGTACTGAGGGAGCTCCAGAAGCTGTATAACTCTGTCCTCTTCGAAGGGAGAACTCCGGAGGCGTGGAGTAAGAGTGTGGTCGTCCTGTTCTTCAAAAAGGGAGACAAGACCCTGCTGAAGAACTATCGACCCATATCCCTAATGAGCCACATCTATAAGCTGTTTTCAAGAGTGATCACGAACCGTCTTGCACGAAGATTCGACGAATTCCAACCCCCGGAACAGGCCGGATTTCGGAGCGGATACGGCACCATAGACCACATCCATACAGTGCGGCAGATTATACAGAAGTCCCATGAGTATAATCGGCCCCTGTGTCTTGCATTCGTGGACTATGAGAAGGCCTTTGACTCGGTTGAAATCTGGGCTGTTCTGGAGTCCCTGCAGCGTTGCCAAGTTGATTGGCGATACATCCAAGTGATGAGATGTCTCTACAAGGCCGCCACCATGTCCGTCCAAGTACAGAGTAGGCAAACGAATCCCATACCATTGCATCGAGGAGTGAGACAAGGGGACGTTATTTCCCCCAAATTGTTCACTAATGCAATGGAGGACATGTTCAAGACGCTGAACTGGAAAGGGCGTGGCATCAACATCAATGGCGAGTACATCTCTCACTTGAGATTCGCAGACGACATCGTAATCATGGCAGAAACGCTGCAGGACCTACAACAGATGCTGAATGAGCTGGCTGATTCTTCTATGCGTATCGGCCTACGGATGAACTTGGATAAAACCAAGGTCATGTTCAATGAACATGTTCTACCGGAACCGATTGCGATACACGGCACCGTCCTCGAAGTTGTTCAAAAATATGTCTACCTCGGGCAGACATTGCGATTAGGTAGAAACAACTTTGAGGATAAGTTGAATAGAAGAATTCAGCTAGGTTGGGCAGCATTTGGGAAGTTACGACGAATCTTCACATCGTCGATCCCACAGTGCCTTAAGACGAAAGTCTTCAACCCGTCATGACATACGGAGCCGAAACGTGGACACTCACGACAAAGCTGGTCCACCGGGTTAAAGTCGCTCAGCGTGCTATGGAAAGGGCTATGCTTGGAGTATCTCTGAGGGATCGCATCAGAAATGAGGTGATCCGTCAGAGAACCAAGGTCATCGACATAGCCCACCGGATTAGTAAGCTGAAGTGGCAGTGGGCTGGCCATATTTGTCGTAGAACCGATAACCGTTGGGGAAAACGTGTTCTAGAGTGGAGACCGCGTCTCGGCAAACGTAGTGTAGGACGTCCTCAGGCACGGTGGAGTGACGATTTGCGCAAGACGGCTGGCAGGAGCTGGATGCGAGTTGCCGAAGAAAGACCACAGTGGCGTGCATTTGGGGAGGCCTATGTCCAGCAGTGGACGAATGCGGGCTGATGTGTGTGTGTGTGTGTGTGTGTGTAATTCACCGTAAATGATGATAATAACCATAATATTTGTGTGCATAATTGATTAATACAATTCTTTACATTACACACATTAGCAGCCTGTAAATTTCCCACTGCTGGACTAAGACCTCCTCTCACTTTGAGGAGAATATTCCACCACGCTGCCCCAATGCGGGTTGGTGGACATGTGGCAGAATTTCGTTGAAATCAGACACATGCAGGTTTCCTCGCGATGTTTTCCTTTACCGCCGAGCACGAGATGAATTATAAACACTAATTAAGTACATGAAAATTCAGTGGTGTCTGCTTGGGTTTGAATCCGAAATCATCGGTTAAGATGCACGCGTTCTAACCACTGGGCCATATCGGCTCTTAATACAATACAATTCTTAAATGTATCTAATGCGATAATAGCAGCAATATAATAATACTAGTCGAACTACTGGACTAAGTTTAACTAAGTCATTTGAAACTTCATTATGACGCGTCATACACGAGTACATAAACCAAGGCACACAAACTTCTTACACATGCATGTATAATTTAATTATTTTTTCGATAACATTTATTATTCACACGACGTTTATTTATATCGGGAGCTTCTGACGCGGATATTTTATACGCTTCGTGCGAATCTGCAAGTGTAGTGTAGGACGCCCTGTGGCACGGTGGAGCGATGATGTACGGAAGGTGGCTGGAAGTGGATGAGAAGGGCCGAAGATCGGGCTCAGTGGCGCGCCTTGGGGGAGGCCTATGTCCAGCAGTGGACTAATACAGGCTGATTATGATGATGTGCGAACCAATCTGGATAACTGGTAAGTATCATTGTATTTTTTACCACTAATCAACACTGTTTAGTATTGTTCTGTTCTGGTTTGATGAGTGAATTAGCCAGTGCAATTAAAACAATAGGAAATCAATTCTTAGTTCCCGACTTCGATGGCGCAATGGCGGTAAAGAATCTACACTAACCTATACTTCTAAATTCATATTATAAATTCGAAAGTAACTCTGTCTGTCTGTACGTCTTTTGCCCTTCACGGCCAAATCACAGAACCGAATTTGGGGAAAAGTATGAATCAAGCTTGAACTCCCAGGAAGAACATCGGGTACTTTTTATGCATTACACCTGACGACCAACCCCTAAAACGCAATCGAAGTCGCGGGCGACAATTAGAGGATAATATTTCATCACTAACATCTATGTCTTAAATAATTTCCCCATCTGCCTAGTATGACGTCTGTTGATGTTACAAATAAAAAAAAAACGAACCTATTCGTATACCATACAGTTATTAAAGCGTATTATTACTTGTCCGTTTGCGAATGAACCTAGACTTGTTACGCTATCGAGTTACAATAGGACAAGTATGGTCAGCCGCGTTTGAACTGTGAACGTTACACTTAAGCCCGTGTTTTGGTCGATAGCTCAAGGATTATTGCGTAACTCCATACGTTCAGACTATTTCTTTGCGGTTACTTACATATGTGTATAGGTATTCATTATTTTTGAAATGAGAACTTTTAAAAACAATAAATTCAATAGATTAAGAATATCTATTATTATCACATTTTATAACAAATGGACAACTAGTAGGTGGTCACCACTGTCTATAGACATGGGTGCTCTAAGAAACATTAACCATTCCTTACATCATCAATGCGCTATCAACCTGGGGAACTAAGATGTTATGTGTACCAGTAGTTCTGGCTCAATCACCCTTCAAACCGAAACACAACAATACTTAGTATTCCTGTATGACGAATATCTAACCACGATTACAGGAAAAACATTATTTACTCTTATTAGATGTTTATACATAGCCATCAGCCAATCGGATATGCATCAAATGTTTTTTTTTTAATTTTTTATCTGCAAATCCGCATTGTGACCGAAGAAGCATCGCATTCGCATCCTGTTGCGCCACGCCCCCCCCCCCCCATCAACAATTTCCGAAGTAAAATTGCTACTTAAAATTGTTTCGCTGTCAACAACAACGTTTTCAATCTAATTCGACAGGGCTATACGTACAATAAGCAGATCAATTCAATAATGATTACTGAGAAATTATTCGTCAGTATTGTAAATATCAAAATGTTATATTGACTACAAGTTTTAAAAGTAGTTAATCCTTTGGCTCATTTCATTAAAATTCTATTCGAGATAATCCATCAAACGAAGCTTGGGATTTAATAAAAAATATTACCTTAATTTTGTTTTAATCAAAATCGCTTTTCGTTGAAGCTTTAAAACACGCGGCTCTTTTAAGTAGTTCAACCAGTTTCTTGGGTTATAAGCTTCCATGTTACTCGATATAAATACCGATTACAGTTAAAGCATAAAAAAGCCTTCTTAAAAATGTGCAATGATTAATTAACTTGTCTCTATTTAAATCAGCACAGTGTGTTTGGATGATTTAAAGAATATTTCCTATGTGTCAATATTACAAAAAAATAAATAAATTAATGTTTTATCATAATATAAAAATAATTGATCATTTTACTTGAATTATTTAATATATATATATATATATATATATATATATATATATATAGCGTGAAGCTAAACTTATGGGATGTGGAATAGTGGGATGTCTATAGCCTAAGTACCTAAGCAACCTGTAAATGTCCTACTGGTGTGAGTTAGCGAATATTTTCTACTTCTTAGAGTACCAATGTCTAAGGGCAGTGGTGACTATTGCCCAACAGGTCGTCCATTTGACAGTCAAAAATTTCGTTTAATTTTGAGACAATTATTAAGTATACCTAAGTGTACAGAATCAATCTAAGTTCTCCGTATTCTGTAGAGCTATTGAGGTCTAAGAGCCGTCCTTGTTTCTCTGTTAGCGCGTATAACATGAAAATGTTCGATGGTTTTAAAGTGGATATATTTTCATATCTTTTACCCCTTTTACGGTTAGCCTACTTATAGTTCAGTGAGCAGGGAAGTGGGCAACGCGAGTATTTAAACAGGCACTACCTTCGTCGCCGCAACAAAGTATTTTCGGTTATGAAGGCGGAACGAGAAGCGTCAGAAATAAGCTCAAAGTAAATATTATACCTTCGATCTATATACAGGTTACGTGGGATATAAAAATATATACATAAAAATACTTTACCAATTAAGTATCTTCTATGGGAAAAAATAAACAGCAGTTTTAACATTACAAAGATAATTATACCTATAATATTAAAATTGTATCGGTTATGCCACTCTTAACCAGAGATTACGGGTTCAAACCCGGACATGCAGAACTGCTTTATATAGTAATTTTGGACTTACAACTATTCTTGCGTTAGGCGGTAAAATGAAAATTTGTCACAGATACCCAAACCGCGTTGGAGCTGCCCTTAGCCGAGCAATCACATTTACTGACTGTGCCTAGATAATAGATATAAGATGTCTCTAGATATAAGATTTTACCAAATGGCTTATGAGCCGTTGAGTAATTGTTGTAATATGGAACATTCTCCATAATATTCTTTTTTAATTTTGAACTAAAAACTGTAAATCATTACCAATGATACTGGATTAGAAATCTTTTTGAACACATTCTAGATTATTCTATTTAACTAGACAGGTATTAATCAAAAATCCAAGATAAGCGATTCAATGAACTGGATTTTTTTGACAGCCTAGATGTTGATCTTATCTTTAACGTCAATCGCAGCGCAATTCTATTCAATTAGATCATCAAACTCAAACATAAGATACTTCTTATAAACTTCGAAATATAATTACATCAAACTATGCTTTTACAAAAAATTACTAAATAAAATATTTTGATAGATAAATGACGAATTTACAAGTTACGTATGGTTAGAACGCGTGCATCTTAACCGATGATTTCGGGTTCAAACCCAGGCAGGCACCACTGAAATTTCATGTGCTTAATTTGTGTTTATAATTCATCTCGTGCTCGGCGGTGAAGGAAAACATCGTGAGGAAACCTGCATGTGTCTAATTTCAACGAAATTCAGCCACATGTGTATTCCGCCAACTCGCATTGGAGCAGCGTGGTGGAATATGCTCCAAACCTTCTCTTCAAAGGGAGAGGAGGCCTTTATCCCAGCAGTGGGACATTTACGGGCTGCTTATGTATGTGTATCACCAATGACAAATTAGTCTAAATCTTTTCAACTGGCTTACTTACCGTAATAAATAGAACAACGGGTATGTAGGTATTATCTACCACAATCTACCAAGTAAGATAAGACATTTTAAATATAAATTGCATTGAGATTAATGTCACTTGATTAAAATAAATACGTAGAAGGCTTGATCGCTCGCTGTATCGATCAAGGTCTTTAAGTAAACCGGATTCGAAGCATTCTGCTAGTTTAGTGAACAACATGCTGATAAAACAATACACTATTTCATAAATACACTTTATAGTGTACTTAGACACTGAATAAAATGGCGGCCAAGTGCGAGTCGGACTCGCCCATGAAGGGTTCCGTAGCAACAAGTAACATAATATAAAAGTTCTTGTTGTTTGTTGTAACTTTTGAATGAAGTGTAAATTGCGGTTTACGATTTAGAACGTATTAAAAAAAATACGAGTACTTACTAGATCTCGCTCAAACCAATTTTCGGTGGAAGTTTGCATGGTAATTTATATCATATATTTTTTTTAGTTTTATCATTCTCTTATTTTAGATGTTACAGGGAGGGCGTACACCTTTTAGCTTAGGACCTTTTATTTGAAGTTACACGCACACATTTTACCATAGCGGGGGAAGGGGTTAGAAAAAAATGATAATAGAAACCCTTATATAATTTTTAAAGACCTATCCATATGGGTTTGATGAAAAAAAAATGGAATTTCAGTTCTAAGGATGAACCCCCTAAATATATTGTTGTTTTTTTCTATTTTTGTGTGAAAATCTTAATGCAGTTCACAGAATACATCTACATCACACATCAAGTACACATCTACCAAGTTTCAACAATATAGTTATAGTTTCGGAAAAAAGAGAAATACGGACGGATAGATAGACAGACATGACGAATCCAAAAAAAATGCAAAAGTAATGCAAAAAAAGTGTTACAGATAATAGAATTTGATGTCTTGTCTCTAGACCAATTCCGGTCGTGACTGCTATTTTCAAGATAGGCTGACCATCTATGTGGGAAATATTTTAAAGCACAAATGTGCGCGCAAATATTGCTGCACTCTCTGTTACCTGACTCTTATAGCCCAATGGTACAGGAAATCCGATTCAACCTGAAATATTTCAGGAACAGTACCATGGCGTCACGTGCTTTAAGAAGCGTCACCACTACCACCATCCATACTCCCGGCTGCTGCCTGAAAAAACCTAATCGGCCTTAAAACTAGCTCTTAGTGACTAAAATTGATATTGACAAAAATGAGGAGAAAAATTAATTATTAGCTACGGCCATTGTTTACATCTTTAAGAACCACTTAAAGTCAGTTGTTAACTAAACAGTAAAAGTAAAATAAGTAGTTACGCTTTGCAGTTGGACCTGCTTTAAATTTAGATCAATGAAGTCACAAATTTCATGTAGGCGTATTTCATATAATAAAGCAATTAAACCAACATACAAACTAAAACGGAGACAAAGAAATCTACCAACTAGAGTTCTCAATGAAACCCTTCACTAACAATACCCGAAAAATAATGTCAAAACATTTTGAAACCCACAATTCTGACAACTTCATAGTTACACTCCACTTAGCGGCATGTCAGAGGCTGCGAGGGGATCTCTGCCGGCAATGACGTCAGGAGAGTCACGCTGAACAATGGTAATAGGGACGCGGGTATGACAGTTACAAGCCACAAGAAACCGCGGGGTATTTATGAACTATTTAAAACTATTACTATAGCTAGTACGATCTAAATTGTTAGTTAAAGGATTCGTTGAGATAAGTTATCACCATTGCCCGCATGAAATTTTACACAATTAGTGCGCCATCCACCTTGGGCACTAAGATGTTACGTCCCTTGTGCCTTTATTTGCACTGGATCACTCTCCCTTCGACATGGAACTCGTATTTATATACACTAACAAAACTCGGCAGACGTGCTCCTGTCTGTATGTATGTATTGAAGCTTCGGTCATTACTTTATCCAAACTTCACCTTACTATAATATAGAAGGACTTATTAAAACTATTGGTCACTCATTGCGAAAAATTCGACCATAGTTCATCGTTATAAAACTGACTCTGGACAACGTGGTATTGTAATACGTTGTTTTAAATTCCAATGAATGTGTGAAGCATTTAATTTTTGTTTAAATACAGGTTTCTGAGATTTAACTCATGTCTTTATAAATACTTTTCTTTAAATCATAGGTAGTCTCATTTTATTAGACATTTTCAAATTTTATTTGAAGCGTACATTCAGAAAAAACTCTTAAAATCGGTTTTTGTTTTTTATTAAAAAATGTTTATCGTCTATTTCATTTTACTTCAGTGCTCTTTTCTAAGTAATCATTTTCCATAGTTGCTTATTACTTGTCCATGGCACTGAGCACGGTGTAAGAGGTTCTGACGAACAGTCGAGCCTTACAAAGGACGCAAGACGAAGGAACCCCTTTTGTTTGTTCGGATATAGTTTTTACGCTGTACATACACGTCACATGTACCTATACGATATTGTTTTATTTTGACTACTTTACAAGCCTCCAGCAGAACTCGAGGAGAAAACATTTTCCGCGTTATTTTAACTCTTATGTTTAAGATTCAAGACAACGGGAAAAGGGGGAAATGAAATATACACAGCAATTCACATAAAGTTGAAGTAAATATGAATTTTTATCATTTAGCTTTAATTGTATTCCTGTTATTGCTATTATAAATAACATAAGTAGATATATTCTAAATTGACTTTAACTGGAACCTGGATCGCTACTTAAGGATAAGGCCCCTCTTGGACTCTTTCCTAGCTGTATTTTTTGTTTAAGATGATTCATCTACATACATTTACAAATACTTGTGTATATTTCAGGGTTAAGTAAAGATATAATATATTGCAAAGGTAAAACTAGTGTTGGGCTGAAAATCTGTTGTCAGTTGAATCTACAATGTTTCCTCTGGCATTTATGATATTTGTGTATTACATGCCATTTACTTTTAAATGAAAAGTACTCTATCTGACAAAACCACTAAACCGAATTTGACGACATTTGCTATGTTTCTGAACTCCAAGGTAGAACACATAACATACGCTACTTATTATGCCTAACACATAACGACTAACCCCTAAAATGCGAGCGAAGCCGAGAACTATTATCAAACATATGCAATAAAATAAACGGGTATAAAAAACAAAAATACACAGGTAACATTTTGAAATTAAATATTTGCTAAGCAGTTGCCTTTAGAAAGTAGAGAAATTGTAAGACGGGACGCAAAATAAATAATTCTGTCACAACAACGTAGTCTGGCATTTATTAAATGGACCTAGTATTGTACTAGTTCCAGAGACTGTTTCAAGAATATTTTATACCGTATCTCACTAAAACTATAAATGCAAAAGTTTGTATGGGTATTGGTGTGTACTCAATTACGCGATCTCAAGCAGTTCTGATCGGATCTGAAAGATTTGGCACAAAGGTGGAATGTAGTCCGGAATATCTGTGGGAATTTTTATTCCTGACATGACCCTCAAACGCGGGCGAAGCCAAGCCAGAGTCTAGTAATTTGACATATTTTTTAAAGAAAATATTTATTTTCCAAGATTTTCTTATTATAGATTGAAATAATACCACAGAGGGTCTGTGCTTATGAAGTCATTAGTCCAGATTAACTACTAATGCATAGCCTAAACAACAGAGTTTAAAAAGTCGGATTTTTATTTTGAAATTTCATAGGTTTATTTAACTACGTAAGAAAAGAATTAGATATTTCAAATTTAATGGAAATAGTAGAGGTAACTTTATATGAATTTTACAGTAATTAAGTTGGGACGAGCAGCTAGTTTTTGTATAAATATTATATTATATATTTTACAAAAACGATAAAGTCTTTACTGAATAGGGACGGTTAACTATTATAGAGGTTGCGAACGTTCCTCTTACAAGAGTTTTTAAGCCGATTGAGTTTATTAAACTAAACACAAAGTAAAGTAGATATATTTCTATAAAAAGGCAAGATTATATAAAAAGGATTTTTCATGAACAAAGTTCGCCGGGATACATTCTTGCCACGTCAATGAAAATAACGAGGCGTCATAACTTCGACCGATATCAAGATTCGTAAAATAACAGGAAAACAACATGTTTGTGCCGTGGATAACAGTATTGAAAGAAAAAAAAAATAAAAGAACCTCGATATAAGATTAAAAAAGAATACAATTAAACGCTAAACAAACGTAGTACACTGGAAAAATATTTCCTTTTAGACGTCTGTCTAAGAAGTTTGTATCCTATCCGAAGACATTCTATTGGGCACAATAAAGTTTGTCTCATATTCGAATTACAAATATGAAAAAAAAAAGTTTTACTAACCTGTCATCGTGCATGTTCTTCAGTTCACTAAGTTCCAGCTCCCTTCTCAAGTTGGAAACCTCGCATAGAAGAACATCCCTCTCCGACGACACCTTCTCGAGCTCGGCCCTGAGCCGGACGACCTCGTTCGTCAAATCCATTGTCGCCATTGCAACGGCTATCGATATCCACTATCGACACAGCACATCACTCATTCATTCGATTTCAAAATACACCAATGACGTTCACGCATTTTAAACATCGATTAATCTTTAACGCACTATCGTTCGATCGACACTTTTTCACAGCACTATGCGAACAATTCGGCTACCTTCATTGCAGGCATCTGAAACGATAAAGCATTAGGTTAGCGAGGTTGAAAGAGTAGGTATACGAATTCGGAATATTTTGTTCATAAACTACTCTATAGAGTAAGTGAGTCAGCTATGTTCAGAGCATGAATAACTGAAATTGTTTTGCTCTATACGTTTTATGAAAATAGAGAGCCCACGATCTCGCAAACAAAGTGGAGCATAGAAATTCTTCCATTGTTACAATATTAATGGTTTGTTTTACTTGACCTAAATAGAGTCACATCTAGTAGCGACTGATTTATTAAAGATTATATTAATACGTTATACACATAAATTACATCGTACGAGAATGGCTTTATTCGGAGGCAATAACGTATTATCCATTGTAGTAAATTTTTAAGACTTTTACGATAACATTATTTTACTTAAAGTAACAGTTTGCACGTGTCCCACTTCTGGGTTTATTCTTTATCACCTCTTAAGGGGGCTATTTAAAGCTTATTTCATTACATCGCTCCGATTCGGGTTAGATATCCATGTGGCAGAATTCAATTGACATTAGACACATGCAGGTTTCCTCAAGATGTTTTTCTTGGACGCCAAGAACGAGATATAATTATAAACACAAATTAAGCACACGAAAATTCAATGCACGCGTTCTAACCACTGGGCCATCTCGGCTTTTTTCATGAATGTTTACTATACACTGTGTTATCGTGTGTTATCACTAACAGATACATGCACATCAACTTCTGTACGATTCAATCGATTGCCATTACTATTGATTCGATACACACAGACAAGACAACAGCCGCCGGATTTCGATAATATACTATACATTAAATTCGTGCGAAACCGCGTCGAATAGTTAGTAATTACGTGTAACAGAACAATGTCTGTTTCAAATTATAATGTTTACGAAGTGTTATTTCAATTAAATCAGTCAGATTATCATTTCGTAGTAATGTTTCCTTGTCACACTATTTGTTATCTTTAAAGGAATCGAAACTTATTTTAAAAGACAATAGCGAGCGGAAAACGTCTGGCGAGTAATTATGCAGATTGCATCTTAAACTCGTCATAAATTTTATTATTTTTATTTTGTCGTAATAGAATTCAAGAAAAGGGATTTTATTCTTACTTGACTGCTGAAAACAAATGTGTATTGCTTCTAAGGTTCATTTTTGTTTGTGTATAAATGAGTTTATTCCCACATTACGCTTTTTTATATTTCAACAGATTTTGATATACGGTAACGTTAGAATTCTTAAATCATGCCGAGTGATAATTTCTATCAAATAACTAATTCGTTAATTTAGGACTGTCGTGTTTAACTTTAAGTTAACATTTTTTTTTATTCTTAATTATATTTAATGAAATCATCTCCGTGTGAAATTTTATACATGGACTCTGATGTTGTCTTATTTTCTATCTCATAACCAAAATATATTTTTCTAAAGTAGAATCACATAAGCACCATTGAATCGACATTTTACAGGGTTAATTTTACAAAAAAAAATTTTTTTTATTATTTTAACATTTATTATCCATTTTATCTCTTTTCGGTACATTTCTAATAAAATAGGTATACTTAACCAATCAATCAAAATATACTTTATTCAAGTAGGCTTTAACAAGCACTTTTGAATCGTCATTTTACAAACTATATTAAGTGAAGCTACCACCGGTTCGGAATGTAGATTTTACCGAGAAGAACCGGCAAGAAATTCGGTAGTTCTTTTATGGCATAGGTTGGCGGACGAGAATATGGGCCACCTGATGGTAAGTGGTCACCACCGCCCATAGACAATGGCGCTGTAAGAAATATTAACCATTCCTTTCATCGCCAGTGCACCACCAACCTTGGGAACTAAGTTACTCTTTAACAACTACTAAATCTATATGATGTAAATTCACAATAACATTGATCTTTTTGAAAGAAACTGTGACAATCATTGTATAGACACGCGGAGGAAAGATAAACTAATAACACCGAGTTTCCGAATTCGCAAAGTTAACAGATCCCTCTCGGGTCACGGTATTCGTTTCTATAATGAGATTCCACAGTTAGTTTTAACTTGGCCTATATCATTCAAAACAAGATTATATTACCATCGGAAAAGCGTGGACTTAGTATTTTTTTATTGCTAGACATAGGTCACATACATAAATCGACCAAAGAAACGATGGATGGTTTGTGTGAAAGACGATATGGTTAGAAGGAATGTTACTTGTGAGATGACGTCCGACAGAGAAGTATGGAAGACATGCTGCGCCGACCTCAAGTAAAATTCGGATAAGGGCAGGGGGATGGATCATTAGGTTACATATAAATCTAATTGTACTTTATTGACATACTCTGTAATTAAAATGATGGAAAAGAGTAAATACTGAGTTTCATGTTTGTTATTCTCGGTAGAATCTACTTTTCGATCCGGTGGTACCCTTACATTTAATTCAACACGGTGTCATGATTCAAAATTGCTTTTATGAGCCTACTTGAATAAAAAATGTTTAGGTTTTAGGTTTTATCTACGTTCACTGGATTTATGGGGGATCTACGTTCACTGGATGTATGGGGGCTCGCAAAATGTGAGCTCATTTAATAGTTCAGGTATTGGTCCTTAGGGTGCTTCTTGCGATGCCATTCCTCAAGTTAAACGTCGTAAGGAGATTGAACATAAAAATTTAGTATGTTTGGACGTTTTTCCTTACCAAGTCAGCTGCACAGGTTTTCTAACCGCAAACAGGTGTCGAGAGAAATTCACTTAACTAAACTACTAATCATATATTCTTGTGTTCCGGTTTGAAGGGGAAGTGAGAGTCAGTGTAACTACAAGCCCAAGAGACATAACATCTTAGTTCCCGACGCGTGGGTGATGTAAGGGATGATTAAAATTTCTTACAGTATCAATGTCATCAAATAGTAATAAAACTTAACCGTTTTACATAACAAATGCTTCGTTTGTATGTGTTTCATTAAGTTGAGCTGTCCGTTCGATAATCTTTTCAACGAAACTCAAGTCTTCCTCCAAATTATGTTAGAGAATAAACTTAAAGTGAATTCTAGCTCGATTATTGTTATGATAATAAACGTATAATACTTTATTGAATTGGGTTTAATGGAGCAGTACTTTCAAAGACTGTCAGACCGCATGAGAACAAAGATGCGTGGGGCGGTGCTATATATTGTGCCGCGTAGGATGGGTACTAACGATCTCTTGGCGAGATACTCAATGTATTAACAACGTAATAATTTGTTTATCTATAATAATATAATGTTATAAATGCGAAAGCAACTCTGTCTGTTTGTAGCTCGATATTGATAAAATTTGGTACAAAGCAAGCTGTGACTCCAAGAACATAGGGTTCCAGCCAATTTCTAAAACACGAGCCTAACTGCGGCTCATAACAATTCTGTATCTGTGTAGTTGCCGAAGAAAGACCGCAGTGGACGAATGCGGGCTGATGATGATGATGTGTAATATTTGAAATATACTCTGTGGTGAGCTTTTCATGATACATATTTTTTCCAGAATATTCAAATAACCGTTTCAATTGAAAACTACAAGATTAAATATTTAAATTGACATTTTGTTAAATAAAACTGACTCATCACGAGTTTCCAAGCCCATAAGTCCGATGGACTTGAAATTTAGTATAGTTAGGTACTCCTTTCAGACGTTAAAGATTTTTTTTTGTATATATATATGAAGGGGTAACTTTGTATGAATTCTACCCATACGAAGCCGAGAAAGACGTCTATAATCTTCTATGTATACTTCTTTACTAATATTATAAAGAAGAAAGATTTTAATTCCATGCGGAAAGCAAATCCTTTTTCTTTCCATTGAGGCCGCGGTTACAACCACTATATTAAAAAAGTAATAAATTCAAATTGTAAACGTATTTAAAATTTAAAACGAGAGAATTTAGAATATTTTCGAATCACCGAATAAGTTCTGAATTCAAATATTCAAGTTAAGAATCTTGAGTTTCATAACTTAACCGCTGAGTAGATACTTGTGTTGATGTTGGATATTTTATCCGAAAGTCATCTAGAAATTTCTCCGAATCTCCTCTCGAGATATCATATCTCAAGATGAATTGGTAGTGATATCTTTAAATTTTCCGCATTCAGAGAATCCAATTATGATTCTATATTAAAATGAAAAATCTTCCTTTCTTTACTCAGTTTCCTCGGACATATTTATACGATCTTATATTTATTGGTCTGGTTAAGCGAATTATTTAGGGGCAAATTGGGTCATACGCAGGGGTAGGTACAGTCGGTGGGCGGCGGTATGCATTGTCAGTATCGGTCCATAGCTACATCATGCCTGTATCGGTCATATACTGTAATATATCGCGTTTATATATTTTGAAATTGTTGGATATTGAAAAAACATATTATTATAGCTAACTACCAGGATGTGTACATAGAATTGACTGACTGGCAGTAGCGCAACCTGATAAACCTACGCCGGTGGTCGATATAAAGTCACTCTACACGTGTAAATCATACCTTACGTAATCAATGCACAGCTATGGTACCTTAATTCAATCAGAGAGACAGTACCATAAAAATTGTCGAATAAGGCATATTACTCAAAACAAGATATTATTAATATGATAAAAAAGCGTGGACATATTTATTGATGTTTATTCAGGATATAAATAAATTAAATTATAGTTTACTGATATCCTCCGTAATTAAAATGGTGGAAAATAGTAAATAATGAGTTTTTGCCGGTTCTTCTTTGTCTAAGCTACTTTCCGAAGCGGTATCTTTACATTTGATTAAACACTGAACATGACGATTCAAAGGAACTTTTATCAGCCTTGAATAAATAATATTTTGATTTTAAAGACTTGTTGTTCGGCTAAGAATATCTGATGAGTGTATATAGCCACAGCTTTGCACACGAACAACCAGAATGATTCATCCAGTAAACTTTAGACGAAGTTTCCTTAATTACAAGTTCCAGAACCTGGCACGTAAGGTAAATTCAATTCCCACTAGCGAATTCGAATTCGCTACAAAAGGAAAACAGGGTGAGTGTTTTAATTCACTTTCGTTATTCTAGTTACATGAAATTTCCAGGAACACGCGGTGTGGGTATCAATTAACCGCTCCCCGTGGAAAACTATATCGTATTATTTTGAGACAATATAATGGAAGTACATTAATAAGTTGCTATCAATTTGAATACAAACTCTCAAGGAGCTCTTCCTTTTTTAAATTGGATATGACAAAATATCGCTTATTTGATTTGCATTAAAAACTTTTTTCCCGTAAATAATATGCGAAAAATTTTTGAAAAATATATTTGTTCGGAGCGATACGTTGTACCCAACAGACCTTCGATACTTTTATCTAAAACACTGGAAACATGAGAGACATGCGCGCATATTTATCGGTAACGCCCAATCGAGCAAGGTCAACAACGACATCAACCTCATAAGGTTTTGATGGTAATCCACCATTCAATCCTAACGATGTTTGCTTTATCTTACGCGCTTCAAATGTGTTTATAATTTGAAAACATTTGAAGCGCAAAACACCTAATTAAAATTTATACTTGAAATTAATTTTTTTATTTCAATTAATTTAAAATATAAATGTTTCGGTTCATACATTATTTAACGCTAATGCAGTGAAGAACTACTACAAAAAAAGTAACTGATCTACAAAGATAAACCGGCAGCGCCATCTGTGAACGATCTACGACACGAATAGCGTGTGTATGTGTGTATTCCCTAATGATGATAGATGGCGTTGCTAGTCTATAAAAACTTTGTTTATTGTTTTTAATTGGACGTGTTCGTAAAATTGATTCAAGCACGAACTGTACCTACATGTATCTAAAGTCACGCTGGAGGTTCTCGTTAAATTATCAGAATCAAAATTATTCAGTGAAAGTTGGCAACTTTCGGGTTTTCTCCCCTAATTTAGGGGAAAGCAAGATGTACCGGGGATTTTTAAGGGGTACATTAATTTAGTGGGATTTTTATGGACAAAATTAATAAAAGAAACCTTTTAAAAAACTAAAAATATATGAAATAACACGAATACAGAGCAAAATGTATGCAATAAAAGTTAAGAAAAACTAGATTTTGAGGAAAATAAATATATATTTTAAATTTAATTTCAAACTTATAGAGGTTTTATAATTGACATTCAGCCTTAATTAAGACAATTTGAAGTTGGTCCTAGGGGAGACAATCAGTACGAGTTGGCATCACTGGCACTATCTTATACGGATGGCTTTTGTTACGAACGTAATGTGGGAAAGTATACTATTATCGTGTATATTGTATGGAGGTCGTAAAGTTCGAGGTCAATGAATTTCATTTGAACAAAAAGTGTGAACCTTAACTCGAATTAAACTTACTAATATTATGGTATTATTGAATGAAATTCACTACCGAGGTACTAAATAAAAACAAGAAGACTTTGCAATGTGTTTTTAATGGTGAGTCAATGTAATTATAGACTCAAGGGACGTTATATCACAGTTCCCATGGTAAGGGGCGCATTGACGGTGTTCTGTCAAGCCTATTGGAGTGTAATATATTTTGATTTATATTATCATTATATCGTAAATGAAAAACGTTATATAAACCCGTCAATGTTTAACGGCTGATCAAAGTCCTCTCCTGCTAATGAGAAAGAGATAGAACGATACTCGGATAAACATATCATAGATATTATAGTTAATTTCTTCGGACATTTGTCGATTACCCCATAATATATTTCTTGATTAGTTTTTGTTACATTTTATCATTACGGAAACGTCGGAACGGGAACTATTAAGACTCTGACTGGTGGATTTTTGATACATTCAGAAATGAACAGTCATTACGCAATGTCTGTATATAAATAGTACGCGTAAATAAAATCTAAAAAAGTACGACTCTTCATCAATCGTAATATTATTATTTATTGACTTATTTGATGATTTCTGTGCTAATTATAGCTTATTGCGATTATTACGTAAAAATGATCAAAAAATTCATAGAACGTAAGGTACCGACCCATTCTATACGTAGCATGTTTAACTATCTGGGATACTGGAACGAGATCTTTATGGTTCTTTGAATTATACGGATTAATAGGACGCTGGGAATTGTTTATGTTATAGAAAAAAAATAGAACTATCGAGATTGAAAGTATACAGAAGGCATCGTGTGAGGGTTTAGCGTTTATTTATAAAACATCAAATTTTGTTGGACGTTATGATTAATTTATATCGTTCAAGTATCAAGACCATTTATGTAAAACTAGCGATCCACCCGACTTCACTCGGGTACAAATTATTAATAAAGAAAATAATATAAAATAAATGTAATTTATACGTTATAGTACTCAGGAAAAATGTAACTTACTACTTGTGAAAATTTTATTAAAATCGGATCATTAGTTACGGAGTTTACCCCCTACATACAAATAAACAAATTTTAACTATTTATAATATTATTATATAGTAAGCGAACTGTTTAGGTTGTTTCCGTTTTGATGTTTGAATACAATATTTTACAAAGCAATTACAAATACTTTGTTTTCTTTTTTTAAAATTGACTTTCTTAAAAACAAACAGCAATAAGTAATCGTCCCGACTGAGAAATACGTAATATATTAAATCTTCTGATAAATATATCAATATTCTTTATTCAAGTAGGCTACCACAGGTTAAGATAATAGATTTAACAGAGAAGAAACGGCAAGAAACTCAGTAGTTAATCTTTGCCACCATTTTAATTACAGAGTATGTCAATTAAGTGTCTACAATTGGAACCTACCTGCCTGCCTGGAAATCAACGAATACCAAGTCCACGACTTTTTATCATATCGTGTATTGAGATTACTCAATATATAGGCATATTAATGCCTTATGTATAATATATATATACTAGCACATGTATGTTGTTTATTTCTTATTTTCTTATATTTGTGTAAAAAAAAAATTAACAAAATTTTTATCAATATTTATCTATTAACATCGTTTCAAGCAATTACAATTATTAATAGTCGATTAATGTTTATTTTATTTTAATCCAATTTACTGTTTCCGGTTTAAAAAGTGTTCATATAAAAATATACATTTAAAATTATAAAGCGTTTACCGTAAATTAAAAGTGCCGTTTAAGCTTAGTTATTCGAACAAGCTTTACAAATCTATACATATAATAAAATTGGAGTGTCTATTTGTAATATTAAAATAACCCATTTTTACTAAATGCATATGTATGTATACACGGTACATATACCAAAATAACATATTTTAGAATTTTTGTCTGTCTGTTTGTTCCGGCTAATCTCTGGAACGGCTAAACCTATTTCGACGGGACTTTCACTGGCAGATAGCGGATGTAATAAGGAGTAACTTATTTTAGAATTATATATAGAATAAAAATAAAATCGCGCTACATTATCCAAATAACTTAAATTCAAACAACCCGCACGAAGTCGCGGGCACAGCTAGCATTAAAATATATTTGAATAAACGCATGGAAATAAGACCTGGGGCGTACATTTATTAGATTATAAGATGACCGTATAGATTGCTATGCTTGAAACACAATATCTATACGAATATTATAAATTCGAAAGTAACTCTGTCTGTCTGTCTGTTGTTCTTTCACGGCCAAACAACTGAAACAATTTTAATGAAATTTAGTATGAATCAAGCTTGAACTCTTAGACATAGATTACTTTTTTATGCCTGACGACCAATTAAAACGCAAGCGAAGCCAGGTGCGACGACTAGTTTGCTTATATCGAAATATAATTGGTATGTAGTGATTGCGAGCAATTACTACATACCAATTATAACACAAAGTCCTGAAGCGCGTCAAATTAAAAAATGTCGAACGGATTATCATACGGTTTTCAATGGACGGAGTGGTCCATGAGCTTCCTCGTGTATAGTTATATATATCATTAAAGGTTTTGGTAAATTATTTTAAATATGACAATAATTGTTAAAGATGCCGTGCCGAGAGCTTTACAGGCGTGCGTCGCGTAAACAACTAGAGTTACGTATTATGTAGACCCTTGTTTTATTCGTGCGACGCCGGGATAGGTCGCTAGTCAAAACAGGTAGATTAGCCTTAAAGGAACTCGAACGACTTTACACACTTTTTTTATTTATAGTTTTATTTTTTTTTATGTCAATGCGCCACCAAGTTAATATAAATATTATAAATAACCCACGTAATTATTGCACGCTTATTTATCGACCTAATAGTGAGGCGTTTGAGATAATTTACGCTGAATACGCCGGTTTTCTTGTATTCCACTTTCGTTGGAGACGTGCCAAATAATACGCTCGAAAACTGATGATTTAGGGAGTCAGAGTTTTATGGGCTTAAAATTAATGTACTTGGGTCAACTGTAATGTTGAAAGAACATTACAAATTAAATATTACACATGCGATTTACGATAGTAGTTTGTTAGAATATTTTTTTAAATCTAAACTTCTAAATCCTCTAAATTATGTTTTTTTAAATACATATTTTATTTCAGTAATAATAAGGTTAGTCTGAAATAATGGTATTTGTAAAGCAAAGCAAGATAGGAGAAATAGTGATAACGAGATTTTATACCCTTTGCGCCTAAGTTGTACCAACTTATTTTGTTACTTTACTTATTTGTCATAAATTGTATTCAACGTGAGCTAAGCCGCGGGCACAGTTAGTGTATGACCTAGCATGCATTTAAATTCACCTTTATGTATGAGTGGGTTAAAGCAGTTCACTTAAATGTATACATTAATTGTTTTATACATATGTACATTTTTAAGTGATATACCTACTACATACCAAACCACGTGATACTATACGAAATTAAAAAACTTGATAAATGAAGTCTCAAATTATCGTGCAATAATCATTAATGAAAAAAACTATTGTATTTATGTTAACACGCAAATAATATCTGCGTAAACTCTCACCAACTTGTCCAAATCAACGATTGACGTGACACATCTATAAGCAAGCGTCGAGGGAAGACGAACTCATACGAAGAGGCCGTGACAGCAAACGTCATGTCTCCTCATCTCTTACCTAGTGTGTATATGGATCGTATACTAAATATTTATACTGTATTAAATTATACTTGGTGGTAGGGTAGTACCACCCACTCATCAGATAATATACCGTCAAGTAACAGTACTCAGTATTGTTGTGTAAGTTCTCAGGGTTGGTGGCGAAGTAAGGTTATAATATTTCTTACAGCGCCATTGTCTATGGGCGGTGGTCGCCCTTATGCTTGTCCGCCAACTTATACCATAAGAAAATAGTAAATACATCGTTTATATATAGTTGTTTTTTTTAAAGAATATTCGAAATGCCCTATAATGATTAAAGAATCATTCTGTCAATGATTAAGGGATTTCCTCCAACCCGAATATGCTCCAAACTTTCTCCTTAGAGAGAAATGAGGTCTTAGCCCAGTAAAGCGAAATTTACAGGCTGCTAATGTTGATTAAGGAATTACTAATATTCCTATTTACCCCTCCTTTTAAGCTTATCACATGTGTAACAAGTGGGGACGACAATAGCCCAAGGGGTCAGGATCGATCCTGCGACTTTTCACATCGCTAGGCCCGTAAACCATTGCGCTATTGATGCTTGATATACGTATTAATAAAGGGATTGTTCATGGTAATTTTATTTTGCTCCATATTTATCTAACCACTCATTTTGGATGTTCGACATTAGCCGGGCATTCCGTAACGCTTAGTGTTTTTAAATCTCTACACTATTATCGGTCAGTCAGATTCAGTAAATTCCACCATACGGTATTTATAGCCTGGTGGTGTTATCGAGAGATTTATGGGAAACCCTATAAAATCGACAGCCCTAAGCCAATGGTGGCGGGTTCGAGCGGGAATAATTAATTGGGTCAGTTGAGCTTTAAATTTTTATACGAGGGCCACCCACTTGTAAATAATCATTCTGTTATTCTGTTTAAACAAGTGTTTGCGTTCAAGATTATGATAACATATATTTATCAGCAGTAAATGTCCCACAACAGAGTCTTACCTCCTCTAATTTCTAAGGAGGCTTAGAGCGTATTGCACCACGCCTCTCCAATACAATCCCATATGTCAGAGTCTATGCATGAGATGAATTATGAAGGACATGACAAGTCAGCGGTGCTTGCTTGGATTTAAGCCCGAAAACCATCGGTTGTTCACATGATCTAATTATGTCGTAGCATTGGCTTTAAATTTATTAATTGGTAAATCTAATATTAATATACCAATTAATGCATTTAACGCTAAGAATTATTAACAGACAAGACATATTATTAATGTATGAGATCAATAAGGTTGTTGAACTTCTTATATATTAATGGCCTAAAACGAATTTTGTCCCAATGATTATGGGACGATAACTGCACATAAAAATCGGTTATGGCCTCATTTTGAAGAACTCCAGCCACAAATATGCAGAAAAATAAAGAGGATTCTTCATTGCAATTTACTAAATTGTTACAATTTAACAAAGAATTAATTAAAGAGAGAGGAAAAAAGCTACTGGCCGGTAAGAGAGCGATACTAAGGCAGTATAAGAAAAAAAATTAATAACTTAAAAAAAATTAAAGTAACAAAAAAAGTAAGTTGACAAAAAAATAAAAAAGGTTTCATCATATTGGCGCCAAATGTAGATGCAGATTGATGTGTGAATTAAATCATAGGTTTCGAAATTCCTAAAAAAACTTTTGAATGAACGCGAAATTTCGCGGGAGACCCACTAGTATACTGTGTCTGACAGAAAAGAATAGATTCCTGGTAAGATTTTGCCGACAACGTTGAACATTCCGAATTCCAATTCCATTTTTAATTTAATTTATTTTGTATAACGACGATTCAAACATGCTTGTTGAATAGCATTTTGATATAAGAAAGCGCAGTATTTCGTGCGTCAACAAACGACTAATTCCTTCGAATATTTTTAAACTATATTTTATAGTTTAATTGTAATAACGTTTCAAAGTGCTTGTAAGGAAGAGCCTTCTTCAATGAACTATGTTTATATATCAAAAATGCGACGACCTTAGAATTCTTCAGGCAGGAAATATGTTTATAATAATAAAAATATGTTGCTCAAAAGGCGACCTTACCTATCGCTAGGAAGCGATCTCTCCCACGCAACCTTGGGTCATTGAAATGGTCAAATAAATAGGTATTCCAGTTTAAATTATTGTTTTTAATTAAAGCACGTGCTTGTGGCATTAGGTTGGCATTTATGGTAGAAAATTTAAGCTGGATAATCTTAACAATTAAGAAAAAGAAGTTGATCAATTTTAAATAAAGATTTATTCATTTCCAAGAACATGAAATTCACGCTCAAATAAATTAGTCTGTAAATGTACCACTAGGCTAAGGTCCGTTATACATTTTTTGAGGAGAAGTTTTAGAAATTATTCCAGCACGCTGCTCCGAATTGTTTGGGTTGACACAGGTGACAGAATTATATCCGGCATTTACCTCACGACGGTTTCTTTCACAGCCGAGCACGAGATGTATTCAAGGCACAAATTAAGCACATGAACATCAGTAGTGCTTGCTTGATACATGGTTTATTTACATATATTGGTTTAATCGTTTTATTTTCAAGAAATACCATAAATAATATATATTATAAAAAAAACCGTGTCCTTGTTTATTAGAATAGTTTTTTAAATGGAAAATAAATGCAGTACTTCTGATTTAATCGGTTTATATTTGTACAGCGAATAAACGATTTAAGCCTCTCCCAAACGTTTTATTCTATTATCCTTGGATGTGGGATACGGGATATGGAAGGGTAGAGGTTTTGAAGTTTCCCCTGGGTATTTTATTTATACAGAAAGAGATGGCGATTTATTGATTTTACAGGAAATAAATAATATATTTATCATTCCTTTTATTATTATTTCCTTTTTTTAATTTATCATATAATCATGAAAGTGTCTGATGCTCTTTCACAGCCAAACTGAACAGAATTTGTTGAAATTCGGTTTTTATGCCTAACACTTGACACCCTTAAAACTAGAGCGAAGACGGGGGACGGAGGGGGGGTTAAGAACAACTAGAATCTCTTTAATTTAAATTTATTGTAAAAATTATAATAATTGTTGGTATAGAATGCTTCTATTGTTGTAGTATGTATAATTTATATAAAAAATAAACAGAAAAAAATGCATTTATGGTAACATGGAGGGCATTTTTCGCAGAGGATAGGAATTGCGTTGCGACGGCGAAATGCTGCTAGAATTCTCGGCCCCATTCCACGCGGTCATGATTTTTACAGTAGCTATTTTTAATTTTGATTCGTATATACTTAAGACTTATAGATGATGAAAAAGCTTGGAGCTAATACTTGTTGTCTTCCAGGCAGGATATATTTAATACAAATATAATTGTATTTAACTAACATGACTGTATTTTTAAATGTTGATAAAGAGTAACTACTGAGATTGTTTCCGGTTCTTCTCGGTTGAATCTGCATTCCGAATTGGTGTTAGCTTCACTTAATATAGTTTGTTACATGACGATGCAAAAGTCCTTACACAGCCCTACTTGAATAAAGTATATTATGATTTGATTTTATTTGACTTCATATATATAATTCTTATGGAAATAAATTAATACACAAAGTGAGATTAGCGATCGTTGTTAGTTTTTTTTTCTCTTAGTTAAACTGCACTTAGAGTTCTCTTACCACACTTCTACCACTAGAGTTCATGTTTGATAGATCGCTATAATCGATAAGAACGCATGTGCACGTAATTTATTTCTGTCATTCGTAAATCATCTGTTCTTAACATGATGTGTCATAAAGCACAAATAAAAGGTATTACACAAAATCTTACCAACAGTATAAATTGACTATAACTATAACAGTAAGTATTACGAGCAAAGGTTTAAATCAACTTGACGTTTACGTTCTTAAGATGGCGTCATATAGCAATCGTGTCGCAAATCTAAAGTGAAAACAAAGCAAAAATAACGAGTGTTATCCTTCGTGAATACTGTTAATAGTAGGGTGACCAACATTCGCAACGATATTATTACTTAACCCACCGAAAAATATAATTAATTAATTTCTTAATAAAACTAGTCCTTAATTTTATTGTAATTATTTTTATAGCTTTTATTTTATTTTATCATTGTTATTATCAATTATTTAAAAAAGTAAAACCATTAATCCCTCCCGGAACTTTAAGGCTGTTATAAGTACGTATAACTTAGCTTTATTTTCCATGAGGATTTCAATGTATTATATGTATCAAATGTGTGTAAGGAGTTTCAAGCCAGAGTATTACAAACACAAGGGACATTAGAACCGCATGCTTGTTGAGGGAATTACATTGTAAGGAAAGGTTTATATAAGTATTTTAAGTGGCAATGTGTGTTTTAGTTATAAATTCGAAGGAGCCATTTACTATTCGGGATTTCGTAAGTGTACCGATATTCTGCAAAAGATAAAAAAACACGCATTTCAACAAAGAAATCGAGTAGGTACTTTTACATTTAGTGTAACAACAGTGTTTTTAATTACTGTTTATAATAATATATTAATAACGCTTACAATTAGCATATTTAAGGACAACCCGTGAAGTTAACATTTAATTTGTCTAATATATTTTAAAATTTGCATAGACAACTATTACTATGGAGTGAGTAATGACCCTTTGAATTTAAAAATATTTTAGTACTTAATTTACTCAAATAGTAAAAGAGTCTTTTTGAAAATGAGTTTTTATATTTAGTTTCCACTTTATACAATCCAAGTAAAAATTATTCTAGTAAGTACGACATTAAAGAATCATCAAATTGGGTCGAATCATCAACTTTGCATGCTTTTCTTAAAATTTACTTAAAATTTAAGTATATTTGAAAAATCTAGTTATTTAAAAAAAATGTCTAGAATTAGTTTACGTGGTGACAGAAGGATGTATCATACATTGTATGTGTGACTCACCCATATCCATAAACTGTATGTACAATTGTACATAGGTACACAATGATTCAACGATGTTAAACTAACTTTATTGCTTCTAATTTACGATAAAAATGTTCCATGAAATAATAACTAGCATTATTTACCGAGTTCTAAATACAAACTTAACGTTTAATTGCAACATATTTATTATTTTAAAATTAGTATAAATATAGTCTCAGAAATTATAATTATTAAAAAATCGATAGTAGAGCTTGACCGTGCAGTGTCATTAACGAACTCCTACTTTTATTTTAAATAAGCTGCCTTACCAGCAGATATACATACAGATATCTCTTTCTGTCATCAGTAATCGACATTCTAAAGAAAGAGACAAAGCAGTGGGTAAATATTATACATATAGAGGGTGAAAATGTAATAATTTGAGGACTGTCCTATTGACGTAATTAATTATGGATCACCGATCGATGCATCGGGATACACTTTTACTCGCATTCCTAATACGGCTCCAGCGCAATTTCTCTCTGCACGCTCGCGGCATACGGACTGTGATTTATGTTGACCATGATGTATCTCGTTCTCACTTAAACTACTTAACATTCTCTGTCTCGCTCACACCATTTATTGACTTTATTCACTTCGATAGAACTGTGATAAATACAGATTACGGAACCCAAAACAGAACAAGAATTCCCTTTTACCAAGTATTCTATTGTTATTACAATAGTTTCAACTCTAAATCGTAAACAATAGATAAACCTACAAAAATTAATTGGTCATTCGAATACAAATTTATAAACACAAACGGAGTGATTTCGAATTTCGCTGTATAATAGTGATATTGTGTATGATAGGCACGTGTCCAGTAGGTAAATAAATGATTAATCAAAGAAACCGAATAAGGCTACGAGAGCCCTTTGTGCCAAAACGTATTTCAAGTCTTCATAGTTCCATTGTGTATTGATGGTACTATGATATTTAATCTTGTTATGAAATATACACTTAAGAGCTATTCTACAAGAACAAAATCGAAACTCACCGCAGGATACCATCGTATCTCAAGATCTAGCGGAACAAATTGAAAAAAATTGTAAAATAACGCATTTATTGAGAAAGATTATAAAATATATCATTAAGACTTAGAGGCATGCCTTTGTGAAAGTCCGGCCACTTATAACATACTGGTCCACTAAACAAAAAAAAAATATTTTTTCCGATTTAAAAGGGAGTTAGTGTAACCAAAGGCACAAGGGTCATAACACCATAGCTCCCAAGGTTGGTGGCGCATTATCGACGTAAGGATTGGTTATTATTAATATTTCTTATAGCGCCAATCTCTATGTGCAGTAGCGACCACTTACAATCGAGCCCATATATAGCCCATTTGATCACCTACCCAACTACAGCCTATTCCAACGGAAGTAGAAAAAAATATTTACCTATTTCATGCGATTTGCTCATAACTCAGCTATATTCTGCACGACTAAGACTTTATGATTAATATATCTTTATTTATAATACAAAACTATTACACTTAACTAGTTATTTATATTTTAATTTTACTTCTAACATTCCGATAACAGTTTCGTGAATATCGAGCTCTCGACCAATGATATCGCGTCGATTTGCTGTCAAATGTTGTTTATTTTTTTCCTGTTATAGTCGGAATAGATATATAATAAAAATAGAAAGAATGAAATGCGCAAGCCCCTTTATTGAGAAAGATTTCAGAATATATGTATGTAAGAGAGT
The DNA here is from genome assembly GCF_905147765.1 of Vanessa atalanta. Lineage (NCBI taxonomy): Eukaryota > Metazoa > Arthropoda > Insecta > Lepidoptera > Nymphalidae > Vanessa > Vanessa atalanta. The sequence continues at coordinate 5,035,697 of NC_061895.1, forward strand.
AATCAGTACAGATGACCATGGGTGAAATCACGCGGTGCAGCTCAGTATATCATAAAAACCCACTTTCATTGTCACCCTACCATTCGACCTTGATATTGCCTTGCTGATACTTCGATAGAACTTACATTAAAAATCAGTAATAGATTTACTAGTAAAACTAATAAAAACAAAAGTGTTTAAATTAAGTATCTACAGTACTTAATTGTGACATTACATTACATTACATTCAATAAAAGCAATATATTATATTTATGAAAGTAACGGCCTTTAAATGTCCCACTGCTAGGTTAATAACTCCTCTCTCTTTTGAGAAGAAGGTTGGGATCATACTCTAGAACGCTGCAACAATGCTGGTTGGTATGGCAGAATTCCATTGAAATTAGACACATGCAGTTTTCCTCGCGATGTTTTCACTCACCTTTGAGCACGAGATGAATTATAAACACAAATTTAAGCAAATAAAAAAAACAGCGATGTTTGCCTGGGTTTGAGCCCGCAATCATCGGTTAAGATGCACGCGTTCTAATCACTGCCACCTCGTTTCGATAATGAATGTTGATGCCTTGGGAATGAAATGATCGCCTCACGGTCGTTTCAAAAATATATAATCGATCATTGTAAATGAAAATGTCTGACACAAAAAAAAAACGCTGAGTTTTTTTCAAATTGTTAATGTACCCTATTAAATAAAAAAAGAGCAAGTAATATAGATTACGATATAACCCAAAACGTACACAGACAGAGAGAATAGTGCTAGTTATGATAACGTATTATGCTAATAAAAAAAATATTATTACTTTAACTGTTTTAGATAATAGGTATTTCAGAACAAAAATTAAAAAATACTCTTAAGTATTTATTAAGAATATTTAAATTTGTGAGACGTTTTTTTTATAGTGTCTAACTGAAAAACTGCAAAACTTAACACATAATTTATACCGAAAGATGAAGCGCGTTTCGGAGGGTTCAGTATATGATATTAACATTTAAGCAACTAAGCTTTCCTGTTTCAACCATTTTAAAACTATAGTCATTTAGTTTCGACTAGCGACCCGCCTCGGCTTCGCAAGGGTGCAATACTGATTTACAGTTTTTAATTAGACAATACAAATCACTGCCCTGTCCCTATGTTTTAAATCTGTAATATCTGCGAAAATATTCTTTTAAACTACATGATGTAAAAGGTCATATGGATCTATATTAAATTCATAATGTATTTAAGGTATTTAATTTGATAAGGATTAATGCTGTATTGCTTAAAATAGCTTAGAAAATAAGCCATTATTTCTGGTAAAAAGTAAAGGATATAAAATGGTTATTGTGGGTTATCCCTAAGAGATAGATATATACCATCGTAGACTTTTTTGAAGACCTTTTTAAGGTTTACAATACTGTAGAAAACTATTTTGATCTATCTTGTAGGGTTCAGCCAGCGTTTGAAATGTAAGCGCAGTGTTCATTTACGACATCACATTAGAAACCTAAAAAATTATCAGTGTTTCTCTACTAAATTGTGCATGTATTATACATATAATACTATCTCTTGAATCACTCTATCCATTAAAAATCCGCATCAAAATCCGTTGTGTAATTTTTAATCATACACAGGGACAGACAAACAGCGGTAAGCGACTTTGTTTTATGCTATGTAATGATGATGCCGATATAACGAAAAATTTACATATGTTTATATTTTTAATATAATACTGATTAATGATTATACTTGTATAAACAACAGATTTAATGAAACATAAAATATTTATTAAAACAAAATCAAAACTATACGAATATGTAAATTGTAACTCCTTATACAGTTGTAACAAAGCAATTATAATACATTATAATACCATAACAGGCTTAATTGTAAATTGATTTTAAATATTAAAAAAGGCATTTTTTTTTTAAATATTTATTATATTATAATATCAGACATAAACCTCCTATCACTATTATAAAGAAATATTTAAACAAATGACGAATAAAGCATAGCAATAAAAAATAAAGCTTGTAGCACACTTACGCGCATGTGTAAAGCAAGGGCCACACATGGGGAATAGAATCCTTAATCACACGACGTAATAGCAAATAGCAAAATAACGATAAAATACACTTGCTCGCTCGAGAGAAACTGATGCGACCATTATGAATCATCTTCAAGAAAGTAACTTAAAAATATTATAACAAAAATACGAGGAATAGAAATAAAAATCGTTGCAACGCACTTGATCACAAATAAAAATAATCATTCGAATCACGAGCATGTGTGCGAAGCAAGCGCCACACATGTGCCGCTAAGCGAGTTAACACCGACCGAGTATTCGAACTCGATTAGTCGTACAGGTGGTTGCAGCTCACAGATGATTATCACGATCGTTACAGCTTCACTAGCCCAATGACTACTCAATTTTAATTACATTAACAGCCTGTAAATTTCCCACTGCTGGGAATCCTCCTCTCCCTTTGAGGAGAAGGTTTTGGAGCATATTCCACCACGCTGCTCCAATGCGGGTCGGTGGAATACACATGTGGCAGAATTTCGTTGAAATTAGACACATGCAGGTTTTCTTACGATGTTTTCCTTCACCGCCGAACACGAGATGAATTAATTATAAACACAAATTAAGCACATGAAAATTCAGTGGTGCTTGCCTGGGTTTGAGCCCGAAATCGTCGGTTAAGATGCACGCGTTCTAACCACTGGGCCATCTCGGCTATATTAATTAGATAACCGAAATCAAAATAATATTTGTATCAGTTAATTGGTTACTAGTGTCATGAAGTTATAATAAACAAATGTAATTTAAATCTTAATTAATCGCCTGTGTCATTATTATTTGCCTAGAGGATCAGAATTGCGATTCAACGGGGAAATGCTGCTGGAATTCGTGCCTTAATTTCACGCGGTCATGATTTATACAGTAACTATTTTTAATTGAGTTAATATATAGACATTAGTGTTAATTATCCTAAAGTAAATAAAGTTAATATTATTTTGTTAATTATTTTTAAGGCAATGAATTATTGCATTTTTGTAAATTTCCAAATCTTGATCTAATATTGGAAAAGCTACCAAATTATATTCAAATTAGTTTGAACTGTTATATAAATCTTTGAATTGATCACTTTGTTATAATCACTTGCGTCAAGTCATATTAAAACTTTTTCCTTTGACCTCTTTGATTGGTAGGGCATTTCCACGCACACACACATACATGCACTTGCATGCATAAGAGCTTTGTTCACCCGTCCGGATAGGTACCACCCACTCGTAACTTATTCTTCCACTATTAATACTTTGTATCGTGTAATTACAGGCTCCGGCGACATATGACCGTTAAGCTCATGATTCAATGTCCACCACATTGACGCTACAAGGAATGTTCTAGACCTAGAAGGGAGATAATGTCTAAAGGGAAGACCACATACTATAATAGAATGTCATATGTGTAAATCTGTCTTTTTTATTATATTGGTAGGTGTACGTGCAAATGGGCCAACTGATGGTAGTTGGTCAACACCGCCCCCAGACAATGGCGCCGTAAGAAATATTAACCATTTCTTACATCGCCAATACGCCATCAACCTTGGGAACTAATATGTTATGTCCCTTGTGCCAGTAGCTACACTGGCTCACTCACCCTTCAAACGGGAACACAACTGAGTTCTGCTGTTTGGCGGTACAATATCTGATGAGTAGGTACTAACCTACCCAGACTATCACAAAGCCCTACCACAAAGTAAATTCTTCCGTTTTCTCGAATTATCTGCATAATCTTTAACCCTGTAATATGCCAATCTTCAAGTAATTTGGATCGCTGTGACACTTATCTCCATATTTCGGCTTTCCCTTATTTATCTTATCATTCATCACGACTATATTGTTATCAGACTTTTTTATTGATATTTCTTTCGTTTCGACAGCAATGACGCAGACGTATGTAGATATTTTTGCTAATCTCCTGAATATACTGGTTCATCAAATTTGGCTATACTTCGATTTTGCTCCTCTAAAAACATTTTGGAAATTAAAATTACAAGAGACTGTTACATATTATATAGTTTAAAATCTTTTGTGACGTTCATCTTTCAATCTTTAAAAACAATTGAAAAAGTCTCAGACGACGAATTACACAAAACAATAAGCATCTTAATCTATAATCTTCGATTCTCACTTGCTTGACGCAAAACATCTATAGATTCCAATCGAAGTAGGATTAAAGATAAAGATACATTAGCTTAATTACTCCATGCGATTTTCTGTTTTAAAGTTCATGCTTAATATAAGATCTAATATCGCTTCAATTTTACTTACAAAAGCCACTTTTTGACGAATTCGTAGTTAACGTCATAAATTATTATTTATTCAAGATCTCGACCAGCGTCGCGTCCATTCAGTGTCAAATTTATTTTTTTGTCTTAACTCTCATGGTTTTAATACTATTTTGACAACCTCGTTGCTTTAGTGGCTAGATACGCTGCAGATTCGGAGATACTGGATTCAAGTCCCATGTAGGCCGTGAACAATTCCAAAGGTGGAAAACACTCTTGGAACCACAGCAGCTGAAGAAGCTATCGCCCCAAGCAATTGCTTGACCACTGTATTTCTTTTTTGTTTATTCCACTTCACAAAATATATAAAGTTAAATTCAAACAAAACATTGACATTTGGAAGACTATGTGGGCGTGCAATGGAGATATTCACAAAATAAAACGTATTTAATATCGTCTAATTACTGTATTAATTGATCCAATAATCGTACACCACAATAATATCAAAAGTTTACAATAATTCATCTCGATTAAGAGCAAATGGGTTTGCAAGCAACCATCGCATTCGAATCGCCTGTCAAAACATATTATTATTATTATGTTTATGGCATCTGTCAATAGGTTGACAATTCTGCCAGTGTCAGGGTTGAAAAATACACGTGGTTGCTTAAAACAGCACTTTTTCGTTCTGCCAAATGACCAGTAGCACGATCTAAAACAAACAGGACATCACAATATAATATATTAACACCAACACCAACTAAGATATAAAATAATAAAACTACCTACATAAATATACTTATTCTATAAATAATATATACTTAAACTTATTCAAAGTTTAATGTTATATCTTTCAATATATTTAAATAAAATAGTTATAATAGAGATTTCTGAAGAAGACAAAATACAGGACATGTTGAAAGGGCGAGGGAAAGTAGGAGGAAGAACATCATACAGTGAAACAGGAAATCTGGTGCAATCAAAGAAAATATGTTCAACGGTACCCTCATCAAGGCCACATTCACACAAAGAGTGATCCCGAACCCTGATTTTCGATAGAAAATGAGGGCTGCAGTTATGCCCAAGACGCAACCGAATTATTGTCGAAGTAGAAAATTTAGAGCAGTTACGGAACTCAGAAAACCAGGGTTTTAATGGAATATTAGGTTGCAAACTGCCATAAAATTTACCTTTTACATGACGGGTAAAGTTCCATACATCATTCCAGCGCTTATTCAGATCAATTTTAGCGAGAGAACGTAAATCTTGGGCAAAACAGTTAACATAAGTCTCCGTACCATTGCGAATAGACCACTTAGCACATATATCAGCCTGTTCATTGCCAGAAATCCCGGAGTGGCCAGGAATCCAAGCAAGGGCTACCTCAATTCCAGCAGAGTGACACTTAAAAAGAAGTTCCCGAGTTTTGAGGTTAATTGGGTGAACATCTCTAGAACGTAAGGGAAATTTTAAAATATCTTCTAAACAACTGCGACTATCAGTGAAAATTATAGTTTTATTAAGGTTGTGGGATTCTACCAGGGATACAGCTTCATAAATAGCTATTGTTTCTCCAGAAAAAATAGATGTCTTGGGAGAGCATTTAAAACTAAGGGTCAGCTTCATGTCAGGAACCCATACCGCTGAACCCACAGGGTCATCTGCAGATAGTTTAGAGGCGTCTGTAAATATAGTTCGCCACCCGGGAAACTGTTCATTTAAGAGGTTTTTAAACCGAACGTTGGCTCCAGGATCTTCTTTATTAATACCAAAATATGTAATTACATTGGGCCTAAAAACAAGTGCATCAAAAGGGACAGCAAACAAAGGATTACCAGGAAATTGAAAAAGAGGAGATGCTGCAATAAATTTTTCATAACTTTTGAAAAGGCAAGGAGCTTCTTTATGAGTCCAATAAGTTGAAGATGGAATAAAATTTGAAAGGTGACAAAGAGAAGTAAGTAATGGGTGGCAAGAATTTTGAACAGCTTTGTAGAGGAATCTATCACAAAGATATTGTCTACGAAGAAATAAGGGAGGATCGAGACATTCTACTTGGAGAGCTTTTATGGGGGAGGACTTCATGGCACCACAAATGATGCGGAGACACTTAGCTTGAATTTTGTCCCAATCGGCTAAAGCAGATTTATTACACGGTTCAAGCAAGAATGACCCGTAATCAAAATGACTCCGAACAATGGCGTTATAAAGGAGTTTCTGAGTGTAGGGATGAGAACCCCACCACACACCTGAAAGAGACCTCAAAACATTTACACCAAGCTCACATTTTTCCTTAATGTAATTAAGATGGACCGTGCCAGTCATACGAGAGTCAAAGTATACCCCCAAAAATTTTACGTTATTTTTTACTTGGATGGTCTCATTTTCCAGAATAATATCAACATCTGGTATCAATCTTTTTCTGGAAAACACCACTGCAGAGCTTTTGGGACCAGACAGAGATAAGCCATGATCCTCTAGCCAGATATAAAGATTTTGTATAGCAGAATTAAGGCGAACAGAGCAATCGTCGATAGATTCTGAGGCGTAATATAGGGCTATATCATCTGCGTATTGTAATATGTTACAATTGGATGAACAAGAAGAGTCAAGTTCAGAAGTATATAAACTATAGAGAATGGGACTTAAAACTGATCCCTGTGGTAACCCCTTCCATACTATTCTTGGGGGATGCATAGTACCTTGGACTCGAACAGAAATATAACGTTGCATGAAAAGGTTACATATAACATTAATCATCCTCGCGGGAAGACTCAGCTGGAGCATTTTCTGCCTGAGTAGCGGGAGGAGAACATTATCATAGGCTGAAGTGACGTCAAGAAAGACACCAACAAGATGGTGTCCCCTTGAGAGGGCCAGGCGAATTTCCGAAGAGAACACGCTCAGGCTGTCCATCGTGCCCATACCTTTTCTAAACCCAAACTGCGATTTTGGCAAGATATTCCTGCTTTCAAGAATCCATTCTAATCTATTTTTTATTAAGTGTTCCATAATTTTGGCCAGAACTGACGATAAGGCAATAGGACGATAGGAGGAGGGATCTTTAGGATCTTTATGAGGTTTAAGGATAGGAATGATGATTTGATGTTTCCATGACTCAGGAACAAACCCAGTTTCATAAATTTTGTTAAGAATAGAGAGTAAAATTAATTTTGAACAGTCAGAACATTTCTTTAGAAAGGAGTAAGGAATACCATCAATACCAGGAGAGGAGTCGTGGAGATTGTCTAAAACAGAGCAGAGCTCATCACGTGTAAAAGGATCATCCATTCGATCATAGGAAGGAGGAGAAGGGGAAGATGAAGGAAAACAATTTTCAGGAGGAACAAAAGGTGGAGCCAGTCTATCCAAAAAATCATAGAGCCAGACAGAAGGGTCGTTAGAAACAGGATTGCTATCACTGAAAGAACCTCGGAAGTTTTTAATTTTTTTCCAAACAAGTGAAAAAGGGGTTCGGGGAGAAAGACTCTCACAGAAACGAAACCAGCCGTTACGTTTCTTCAAGGATAATTCCCTTTTTGATTTGGCATTTGTACTTTGAAAATTTAAGTAGTTTTCTAAAGACGGAAATTCCATAAAGACCTCTTCCATCTCATCCCGTTTGCGGATGATTTCCGTGCATTCATAATCCCACCAAGGGGGGGAAGGTATGAAATCTTTAGGAGACTTTTTAATTGGGATGAATTGATTGGCCGAATTTAATAAAGCAGAAATAAAATCATTATAAGTTTGTAAAAAGTTTTCAACAGTTATTACAGGAAATTGATCTGTCTGGCTTGTAACGCATTGCTGAAATTCTGCCCACTTAGCCTTCGAGATACGAAACTTTAAGAGAGGAGGAAATGGCATAGGCGAGACAGGAACAGTATGGGATAAGGAGATAAGAATGGGGAGATGATCACTACCATATGAGCAGGATAATACCTTCCAGTTACACTGAGAGGCCAGATTGGGAGACGTTAAGGACAAGTCAACACAACTGGGATTCTGAGATGGAGGAGTTCTTCTAGTAGGCGAGCCATCATTTAATAAACAAAGGTTATTATTATCAAACAAATCAATGAGGTGAGCAGAAGGGTATTCACACTGAAGGGAACCCCACATAGTATGATGGCAGTTGAAGTCACCTACAACAACTAAAGGGATAGGAAGAGTTAAGAGGATAGAGCTTAATTCAGAAATAATGGAAGAATTAGGAGAAGGAATATAAATTGACACGAAGGTTGTATTTATAGCCCTGACGGCTACAATATTAAAAGAGGGAGAGTGGTGAGGGAGAGGAATCAATGAATAGATAAGGGATTGTTTAAGAAGAAGGGCACTTCCATCCCATCCACTAACATGATCATCGCGGAGACATGAATATCCAGGAATCCGAAAACGAGAACCCGGCTTTAACCATGTCTCCGAGATGGCCAAAATATGAGGATGGTAGGAGGTAATTAGAGAGATGATTTCATGTTTTTTATGTCTAATGCTCTTGCAATTCCATTGGAGAATTGTCGCCATTTTTATTAAAAGAATAAGGAGTGAACTGATTAAGTTTTTCAGTGACAGTGTACGGTAAACTGATATTATGCTTGGTAATGATATCGATTAAAGAAAGCAAAAGTTGGATGATATTGGATAAATCAGGATTTTGTTTAGAATTATCTGAAGTTATAAGAGCACAGCCATTAGGCTGGGAAGATTTTGGAGAACTAACTAGGGCAGAGTGAGCTTCTTTATCGAATCCCTTACTAAGGGGAGGGCGAGGTCGTTGGTTGAGAAGAACAGTTTTCCGTTGGGATGAAACAGGAGGGATTAGAGGGCTGGAGATTTCATAAATAGGAGTGAGAGGGCTCATCGTAGGGCGAGTGGGAGTGGACATAGAGTTGGGAGGAGAACGTGCGGAGTCAGCAAAAGAGCGACGGGTAGGGCGAAAACGGAGAGAGGCTTCATTGTATGGGATATTTTCCTCTGACATCACAATTTTTATCTGTTTCTGTCTCATATGTTCTGGGCAATTGGGGTCAGTAGCCAGATGTGGACCTGAGCAAGACAGACATGTAGCCTCACAATGGGGTACTTTACAGGAACGTCCATGATGAGGTTGAGCACACACAAAGCACCTTGGCTTGGACCTGCATTTATCTTGAGTGTGCCCAAAGCGACAGCAATTGTTGCATTGGATAGTGGGAAGGGAGTAGAGGGATACTGGAAGTGAAGTGTAACAACAAAAGATTCTCTCAGGTAAGGTTTGACCTAAAAATGTCACAACGACTGTTTGAGTAGGTAACCATTCAGTTTTACCGTCAGTAACAGATTTTCGGTTCAACCGTCTTGCTTTTATAGCCCGGCAACCAGGGGTGTAGCATTCGATACTACTCAGAAACTCCTCCATAGACCAGTCGATGGGAATTTGCTTCACAATACCCATTCGGGTAATGTGAAAAGCTGGGATAATTATTTTGTAATTATGCTCCTGGAACAATGGACTGTCAATGAAATTATTGGCAGAAGAAGCATTCTCAAATTCAACAACAACACGGTTGCGTCCTGCTGATTTAATTCCTCCCTTGAGAACACCAGAAACCTTGCTTCTGTAAATAATTTGAGCAAATTTAAGTAAATTAATCGTATAACCAGCTGATGGGTCGGGTTCCACTCGTGAGGCGTGGACAATAAAAGGGCCTTGATCGGAGTCGTTATACTTCAATTTAGTACCGCTAAATTCGGGGAGTGTGAATGTGTGTTGAATCGAAGCGCTAGGGGGAGAGGAAGCATCCCGTTTGTTTAGAATACTCTCTGCAGCGGTTTGAGAGCGTTTGGCAGCCTTTAGGACTTTTTTGGAGTCTTCTCTGATTATAGATTCACTAGACATCACACAATCATGACTTATGGAGTCACCTCCGCCCCCATCCGGGGGCTCCTCAGATTCCATCACCAACTACTAAATTATTAAAAAAAACACTTACCTCACAACAAGTAATAACGCAGGACAACACAAATATTAGTGGAACTAAGCAATATTAGTACAAAAAACCTAATTTAGAAATCGCGCACGTGTAGTAAACAATACCACAGACCTCCAACATCAAGCAAAGCAAACACAAAAAAAAAAACCTGTCAAAACATAACGACTCGCATTGCCATGACACTTACAACTCCATTCGGGGTGACCCGCTCTTAAAAGTAAATCAGCGATCAAACATTATTGCCAACTACTCGATTCATTAATTATCTAAATCAACAACCAAAGTAACCACGCTCCGATATATATATATGTATATATATATATACATATTACTTGTATTTTTTTTTTGCGATTTCGACAAAGCAAAGACAACAGACAAATAAATAACAGAAATATATCAAATCGCTTGTCGAAGTGGTGATTTGTCTAAGATTTTGTATAAAAGTTTGACAAAAGACAATATGTCTTAAATATGACAAAGAAGCTAACTTATTGGATTTATTGGTTATTTTTTTATTTATTACTAGTCACACGACCCGGCTTTACACGGGCACAACAAGGGTCAAGATACAGCTTTTATATTGAAGATCAATTATTTTAAATAAATGTTGTTTTTTGCCGACTAAGAAAATTCTTGGCTGTTCTCTACTATAATATGTTTTATACATATAAATCTTCTTCTTGAATCACTCTGCTTATTTATAAAAAGACATAAGACTGGAAACGCCTTTATTTTATAATACGTAGAAACAAAACACACAGATACGTTTGCAGTTTTTCCCGCATTACATTTGTATTGTAACACGAATTGACAATAATTGATTAGTTTGGCAGTAATTTCAAGTTTTAAAGTAATCGGCCAAAAAAATAAATTCGTTTTTATATTTTTGATTACTTACAAGCTACATTGACTTTGAAATATATTTTTAAATACACAGAGACACTTAAATTTTATTTGAACAGAGAAATGTAATATCGACTTTCTATTTACAAATATTTGGCAACGAATGTATGTTATTTAACGTAGAAAAGATAACATTTCAAGGACGGACGAATATACAGACCGAATCACAAAAGAAAATAATCGTTGGTTTGGTTTATAATTGTATTACTGTATATGTTTAAGTAACTTGTATCACCATTAGGTTAGAGATCGATATATTTCATTTACTTTATTTTCTCTGGATAATATTCAAATCGATTGTGTGAAACGATGATTACCAATGATATTTTCATACGAATTTCAATATTCATTTATTACTTAATTGTAAAACAAAATGAATTTTACATAAATGCCGAGCGTATTGCTAGAAGTATGAGAAGGCTTTACAGAACATTTATGATTGATTCTAAAATATCATTTAAACATAACGTTAAGACTTTTTCCAACGTCATACTACATGTTTACGTAATTTTCCTTCATTTAGTTTGTCCCTTGAGTCGGGTCCATATTTTTCTTTCCTATAACTAATATGTGTGTTTACTAAGGTCAGCTTTATGTTTAAGTTTGTATATTGTGTATGTGTATGTTTGGTTACACCCTCAGTGTAAAGACTCTCAGTATATCTTGAGTTGACTGGAAAATAACGCCTTTTGGTATTAAGTCTACCTATAAATTTGTGCAAATAAATAAATAAATTCTTATTAGGTGGGGCATCAAACCACCGCCTTAGAGGTGTTCTCATATCAACTTATTCAATAACTGATAGTGAGATCCATGAGAACCCTTAAATTTGCAATGGCATCTGCTCGCCATATGCGCGAATAACTCTTAGCCTGTCAACCGATTTCAAATCTTGAAATCTTCGTTTTCGACAGGAGATACTTCAGTTGGAATTTTATATAAACCGATCAAAAAGTAATTTGCATATGATATCAACAGTACGGGGATTTTTCAAAAGTTTCCAATACAATGCGTCGTTCATTTCGGTTATCGTTTAAATAAAGAACACTCAATTCGCACTGCAGTCTTATGACTGTTGAAATGTAATTCAATTAACGCATCATTGTTCTATCGAGAGTTCCGTAAATCGTAATCCGTAGTGCGATGACCTGCTCTTTTGTTATGGTATCGATTCACTAGACTGGAAAATAGGCGTAGGATACCTAATGACACCTATTGATTTCGACTTAAATGCCATGAGAGAATATCATGTCGGACAATAGAGATCGTTTAGAGACTTTTTTATAGTTTTAAAAATGATTTTCATTAATCAGTTTCAAGAAATAAAGATTAATTTGGCAGTTAACGTACGGTATTCGTTTTCATCATCATAATCATGGTCAGATAATCGTTACCCATTGCTGGCTGGAAACTGGTTATAGTTCTTTCTTAAGGTACATCAAATATCGGTCTCCGTCTTCCGAATCCAGTCAGGGCCTAATACTTTCTTTGGATCATCACTACATACAATAGACTTTTTTAATCGGTACCCGTCGCGTCTGTCTGTCTACCTGGACGCGATTAACTCAAAAACTGCGGAACGATTTTTTTATCAGTTTTCACCAATTGAAGGAGGACTGGATAGGTGTATAAATCCTGCCGACTGAGAGCTTACTAACGTGCGCAGCGTAAACCAAACTTGTATGTATTACGATAAATATTTTATTTGACGACCTCTGTGGTCGAGAATTCGATGGCCGGGTTCCATTCCCGGCCGAATCGATGTAAAAAAAAGTTCATTAGTTTTCTGTTGTCTTGGGTCTGGGTGTACGTGGTACCGTCGTTACTTCTAATTTTACATAACACAAGTGCTTTAGCTACTTACATTGGGATCAGAGTAATGTTGTTCAATATTTATTTATTTTTATATTTATTTTTATTTTATGAATCTGTTTAATAGCTACATACATACATTATTACGTATATATATATATATACGTACATAATTAAATAATTATGAAAGTCTATTCAAATACATTATTTATTTTAAATAAATTGTTGTCTAATGATTCAAATACCGACATCTGGTATGGGATATCTGCGCCCACGTGCCAGTTTGCATCTTTTAAGAAACAGGCAGATGTGTCTCCACACCTGGCGCTATGGCTTCGAGATATACATTTCTTTACAACCAGTTTGTAAAGCTGCTAAAATATTTAACGTAAGCTTGTTTATGTTTTTTTTTTCAACTTGAAAGGCTTCCTTTTTTAAAGTAAATCAAATGATTAAAATTTATTTAACATTATATTAAATTCGTAATTTAAAATGGTATTACAAATATATATCGTAAATTGTAGTACAATAAGTATTTTTCCAACTCCCCTTTAAATAAGTACTTATTTTATTACCTACAAAAATACATATTATTTTGATGTATTTTTTATTAATATTAAAATTAAATAAAAAAAAAAATACAGTGTCCTAAAAATTTTCGAATAAGACTTTCTTGTCTCGTTAAATAATAAATATTTATACTAATTATCTATTTCCTTATAATTAATTAAGGCACGCGTTACATTCTCACACTCTATAAAATTATTTATAAGCAATTATAAGATAAGAAATGTCCGCCCTGTATTGTACGTTGATAGTACTACAACACAAACATTCACGCATATGCCATGACAATATTAAATACGAACAAAAACAACAATAAATTTGCATACATAAGATTAAAGGCAGCATTTTACTATACAAACATATCATTGTCGGATCAGACAAGCAGACGGTCACCTGATGGCAAGCGGTTGATCATTGAGATTCTGATTTTGTTACATTGAAGAATAAATACTTTTAATAAACAGGTCAGTAGATTAAGTTTATGATTTCGTCTTTGAATGTGTGTGTGTTTGGGTTATTACTTTTTTGTTCGTTCGTGGTTTAGGTACAAAAAACTGTCCTTCCTTGCATTTTAAACTTCATAGCAAATATCATTAAATTCGGTAAAGTGGATTATCCTTGAAAGCGTAACATATGTATAAATACAAGAGAGTTACTTTTGCATTTATATTTGTATAGATAAGGTTTAAGTTCGAAAGTGGCACCGGTAAACGAGAAGCTATGTGGAAAATTGTATGGGCATGTTATACGGAGGAATGAGGACCATGTTGTGAGGAATGTCTTGAGCATGGATGTGGACGGATATAGAGGAAGGAGACGACCAAAGAAACAATGGATGGATTGTGTGAAAGACGATATGGTTAGAAATAATGTTTCTTGTGAGATGACGTCCGACAGAGAAGTATGGAAGAAGATATGCTGCGCCGACCCCAAGTAAAATTGGGATAAGGGCAGGAGGATCATGATTAGTTAGATACTAGTATAGAGATAAGAGAGCTTACAGTTAGTATTAGTTGATATCCATACACGATACATTTTACTTGTAATACGGTTGACATTAATTAAAAAATGAACGACTTTTTTTCCAAGATTTGGAACGACCTGCCTGGGTCTATTTGTCTTGATAAGTTGAACTCTGGAGCCTTTAAGAGTAGAGTGAATAGGTTTCTTTTGGATGGGCGTGTACCACCTTCGTCTTCATCTACACTTTCCATCAGGTGAGATGAAAGACAAACGCCTTTTCCATTACAATTATAAAAAAAAGAACGACTGAGTTTCTTGCTGGTTTTTCTCGCAAGAATTTTGCATCCGAACTGGTAGTAGGTACAATAAATGTTATCTTTTAAAATACCAATTTACATGTGCTTTTGGAAATATTACAATGCGTAACCGTACACAGAAATGCAACCGCAGAGTACAAAGTGCAACTGTGTACTGCGCAAGTGTTGCTCAGTGGTAAGGAAGCAGCAGGTGAGATATATACCTACTTGCATTACTAAAGCCTGACAAGGGCCTACATCTTTATTCTTAGCCCCATATTTTAACGTTTAAAATGATGCAAAGTTATAAAATGTATTGTCTTAGTTACTAAGCTTTGAAAAGATGATTATTCTAAATTCATTGGTTCATTCATCATAATATATATTGTATTATATATATTAACTTAGAATAAATAATAATAAGGCACTTTGTATAGTAAGACTTTGTGATTATTTTATGGGATGGAACTGATTTCAGACGCACGGGTGACACCAGTAGGAGGATTCAGGAGTCACGGCTATTTTTTATATGTTTGCAATGGATAACAATAAAATATTATTATTATCATACAACATATCCATTTTATTGGTGATAGGTATTGTACACCACATTACATTGTTGTACATCGGTTGTTATGGGTACGCCACTCCGAGGTCCCGGATTCAATTCCCGGCCGAGTCGATGTAAAAAAATTTTATTAGTTTTCTACGATGCCTTGGGTCTGGGTGTTTTTGGTACAGTCGTTACTTCTGATTTGCCAAACACACAAGTGCTTTACCTACTTACATTGGCATCAGAGTAATGTATGTGATGTTGTCCAATATTTATTGATATTTATTTATTGTTAAGTTTAGATTTGAAGGGAACGTTCAGAGAATATAAAGTCAATTATAGACTCATCACAGAGAGAATAGATGACGAGTATTCATCTAATTACTTGAAAATATTTAATATCCATACTATACATTTATTAAATTTGATTTACAAGATAAAGCGCTCAGATTTCCATACCTTATTGCATGCAAGTGACATATTATACGAGACATGACGTCATCAACAGATACCAATCACGCGTGAATAACATCCAAGTCAATTATACCCGATATGATACACCAACGTTTCCAACATATTGATATTAACATATTTACTTTGGTGGTAGGGCTCTGTGCAAGCGATGTAAAAAGTCGCGGGATTGATCCTGGCTCCTTGGGTTATTGTCGTCCCCACTCCAAGTGATAAGCTTAAGAGGAGGGCTAAATAGGAATATTAGTAATTTCTTAATTAATTTGGGGCATTGCTAGTATATATAAGATTTTAAATTAACATGGTTATTTTTATTACTAACAGTATTTAAAACGGGAACAAGACATTCGTAGATAATGTCGAAATATCGAGCTCCAACAAATAAAAATAAAAAACATGGTAAATATCCCGTTTTAAATACTAACAGTAATTGCTAGTATACTTAAAAAAAAAAAAAACAAACCAACAGTACTCAGTATTGTTGGATTACGGTTTGAAGGGTGAGTAACAATTTATTAATAAAGAAAATGATAAAATATAAATATGACCTATACCTTATAGCACTCAGGAATAATGTTGTTTTCGACCAGTGATAACAATTTTAAAATTCGATCGTCAGTACCCGAGAACACTCCGTACGTACAAACAAACATTTTTCATCATATGTGTATAAATTCTAACAAACATTATTCATCATATGTGTATAAAATTCTAACGCTAAGCAGTAATACTTAGTATTATTGCGTTCTGTAGAGCTATGTTGTAAAAATAAACTCGAAACTCATCTCAGAACAAGAGCGTGTAGTTCAGAATGTAATACGCGACTTTGACTATAAACATTATATATATCAAAGGTTATACGTATCAAAATGACGAATCACCGTTAGTCGGTTCTCAACATTTCACAAGTGAGATACGATGTGAATTCTTACAGAATCGCACTACTGATTTGAAGGGTGAGTGAGCTTGTATAACTACAGGCACAAGGGACATTAATCTTAGCTCCCAAGGTTGGTGGCGCATTGGTGATGTAAGGTATGTTTAATATCTCCTACAGAACTCTTGTCTATGGGCAGTGGTGGTTGCATCATCAAGTGGCTCATTGGTCCGTCTGCAAACATATATCATAGAAAAAAAAAGTACTAGCAAATTTTAACTCTTCATAATATTAGTATATACTAGCTGTGACCGCGACTTCGTGCGCGATGGAATTTAGAAAAGCGTGATTTTATTATTATTTTACATTTAATTCTATTCCTTATTACATCAGCTATGTGCCAGTGAAAATTCCCTCAAAATCGGTCCAGCCGTTCCAGGGATTAGCCGGAACAAACAGACAGACAAACGAAAATAGTAAAAAATGTTATTTCGGTATGTGTACCGTGTACACATATGCATTTAGTAAAACGCAGTTATTTTAATATTACAAACAGACACTCCAATTTTATTATATGTATAGAAAACCACCATAATGCTACCTGAACCAATACAGACCTCAATATAATAGCAGGCGGAAATTTTTCATACACAATGGATTCTACATAATTACAGGTAATGGATGTTGAATATAATTTTTGTAATAATATTTTTATAATTAAGATATTATAGGATAAGTTGAGGTAAAATAAAAATATACATATTATCTAATATTCCAAGGCTCTATAGACAATATAGCAGTTACTAAAATGATTTTGATATTCATTCTTACAGCGTGATCCATATTCGGAGTATCCATTACTAAACTTTTAAACTAACAAATACCTTAATGTTAAATCGATTAGAGTATATTTAAATTGGAGTATAAGTTTCTAATATTTATTTGATTTTTAAAAAGTGAGTAAATGATACATACTTAGAAGAGCCGAGATGGCCCAGTGGTTAGAACGCGTTCATCTTAACCGATTATTTCGTGTTCAAACCCAGGCAGGCACCACTGAATTTTCATGTGCTTAATTTGTGTTTATAATTCATCTCGTGCTCGGCGGTGAAGGAAAACATCGTGAGGAAACCTGCATGTGTCTAATTTCAACGAAATTCTGCCACATGTGTATTCCACCAGCCCGCATTGGAACAGCGTGGTGGAATATGCTCCAAGCCTTCTCCTCAAGGGAGAGGAGGCCTTTAGCCCAGCAGTGGGAAATTTACAGGCTGCTAATGCAAATGATACATAACAGGTACTATTTTATATATTCATTATTATCTAAATTTTAACGTAACTTACTGTGTTAAATAATTTTTGCTTAATAGTGCATGCTATGGTTTCCTAATTAATTTTAAGAGAATATTTTATTTTGTTGGAGAATCGTGAATGAAATAAAATTGATAATTTATACGTGTCATAGCACGCGTCTGTGTCCGGCGCAGGTTTGAGAGTGAATGCCTTGAGCCTTGCCCGGGCCAGTCGATGCAGCTGCACTCGTTTCGATGCGTCGACGAGGCGGCCCCGAATTTTATATAACCAGAAGCATAACCTGAGGCATTTTTTTAAAGTGAAAAAATATAACAACTCGGTATTGGTAGCGTCGAGTTAATGCTTGTTGAATTCCAGGCAGGAGACATAACATACATATATAATTGTGTTTGACTAACATGACTGTATTTTTAGATGTTGAAAAAGAGGAACTACTAAGTTTCTTGCCGGTTCTTCTCGGTGGTAGATTTACTTTAAATAGTTTGTTAAATAACGATAACGATAAGTATATTTTGATTTGATTTGATTAATCAGATTGATTTGGAAGAGCGTTGTTAAAAATCATAGGGTTGTTGAATTTAATGGCATAAGAAGTCCGTCAATTAGCATTAAACTTTAAATATTCTTTATATAAATTGTTAAGTAGATACTTACTATAACTATTATTAAAATCGTATTAAAAATTAAATTATGCAAAATTAAACCGTTAATACAAATAAGTTTCGACTTTATGGAATTGTATTTATAAGTAGTTTTCTTTCCATCATATAAAATGTTTTTGTATCATTAAATAAATATTTTTTTAGTAATGTAATGTACTAACAAAATAGTTAAGGTACTTTTTTATTAAATACCCACCCCTATAACTTTCGAATCGGTTCGTTCTGTCATTTTCGACCACCACCGCTCAATCAAAACGTGTACATGAATAATGTTTTTTTTTTTTTTAAATAATTTTTTATCTCGTAGTGGTACAGATTATTTCATCAATGTCACATACGATGGTGAAGACGCGAAGGAGATTGATCGGTACGGTCGAGGTTTTAGAATTCGTTTTGCAACTAATATGGTACATAACACCTTTCGTATTTAGAAGAGATCACTGTTTTAGCTATAAGGGCGCCTCTTGTGCATCTTTAGTGAATGTAATTTATGTATATGTTTATAGGTACAATAATTTGATTAATATCACCTCTAACGACATAAGGGTTACTAATTACTTTTTAATACTAATTACTATAAATAGAGCGATATTGAATCAATCGCGAATTCATATAGCTAATTAGATGATTAGCTTTAATAAATAAATTAATTGATAATGACCTTAATTTAAGAAAACAAATAATATCTCATAAAATGTTTTACTTATACGGTCTTCTTTACTTTATTGTATTATAATTTAAAGTATTGCCGATATAATTGCACACAATTTCTCTATTAAGACATCAAAACATTTTAAGTTTAATCATTGTTTCTCGAAGGCAAGTCCGCTTGGGTAGGTTCAACCAATGTATCAATTATTCTATCGCCAAACAACAATACTTAGTGTTGTATTCGGTTTCGAAGTGTGCGTGAGCCTGTGTAGCTACGTACACATACAAACATCATAGCTCCTGAGTTAGATGGCGCATTGACGATGTAAAGAGTGTTAAAAATTTCATACAGTGTTTATTACCACAACCCAATGGTACATAGGACCGTAGAAATATCTATATTATAAAAAAAAAAAAACATAAATGTCAGCAGGTAGAATAAAATTATAACGTCATTTCATTTATATAAAGATAACCTGATTACTAGCAAACGAGACTGTTATAATAATAATAAAATATTGGACAACGTCACATACATTACTCTGATCCCAATGTAAGTAGCTAAAGCACTTGTGTTATGGAAATCAGAAGTAACGACGGTACCACAAACACCCAGACCCAAGACAACATAGAAAACTAATGAATTTTTTCTACATCGACTCGGCCGGGAATCGAACCCGGGACCTCGGAGTGGCGTACCCATGAAAACCGGTGTACACACTACTCGACCACGGAGGAGGTGTTATATGTACAAGGAATACTGTAACAAAGCATTCTTAACTCTAAACATTACAATAAAAAGTACTCGCCATAAAAATCAAAGAGTCTAAAGCGTTCACTTTTAACGCCTCTTGAATATTTGATATAGTAATTAGCGTCCTGGCGTCCTGCCGATGACGTCACAGGAAAAAAAACCCGCACCGGACTCTAGCTTTGATGTTGCCGAACCCTTTTCGCAGAGTTTATTTTTAAATTTTAATGCAACCGAGCGATTTCTAAATATAACTCGCTTTGAATTTAACTAAGAGTCGTGGTAATTAGTGAATATTAATGGCAACGCGACTGTAAGTGTCTGTCTATCCGTATAGAAAAAAAAAAAAATAATATATGTTAGATAGCAGGAACTGAGTGGCTAGAACAAGTGAATCCAAGCCGAAGACTACGCATTCAAAATCGGGCAAGAACGAAGCCTCTATATGCTTAATTTGCGTTTATATCTAATTTCATTATCGGCTCCTTTAAATCCTGTCACATGTTGATTTAACGAGAAGCGTGAGACATTTGCCCAGCAGTGGGGCATCCACAGGCCGTTATTTACTATATCTGTCTAGCAATATCCAACGGAACTATTAGGATTCCTGAACTTGGAGATTTTGCATAAAACAGCTTTATATCGATTCGTTCCCGTAAGCGTAAGTGAGCAAGTGTCACCACAGACACAAGAGACAGGACATATTAATACCCAAAACTGGTAACTGGTAATAAACAATACGAGCACCAATTACTTTCTCTTGCGGTATTAATGTCTATGGGCAGTGATGGCCACTTACTATCAAGTTAACAATATCCTCCTAACTAAGACTTAAAAAAAAATATGTTATATACCGTATTCAATCCGTTAATAATTAATTAAAAGGGTAGATTAATATATTTAATAGGGCATCTTTACCTGATACTTCTCTCTTGTTTATTATTCATTATTCCTGCCATACGCAGATTTATCTAATCATATTTTATCAGTAGTCATATCACGTAAGTAATGTTTAATAAACGTTAAATACATGACCAACTTACTATTTCAACGATACAATGTAACCAAACGTACCTGAAACAGAGAGAGGAATAAATTTTAAAAAAACATAATCCAATCAAAAAAACTTTGACGTCTCACGACAATTTCAACCGATGCAAACTATATAACATCGACGTAGATGATACTATTCACACAACAAAGGAGGTCGTTCGTAATAAAGCTCCGACCGCATTATCATTTTAACGTTGAAAGTAAAACCTACATGCATAATCTGTTGAAGACAGTACAATTTATCTAATGGATATGAAAAGCAATATCATCGCCTTCTAAGGGAAACCACATCTCTTTTGCATTACACACAAATCCAATAACAAAAGTAATGGGCAGTATTTCATTTCTGTAACCACATAACACAACATATGGACAGCCCTTTCAATCTCGAGGTAAAAACATCAGTTTTGTTACAATGTATTCCATTTTTTGAGCTTGTGTGCTGTTGAAGCAGTTTTTAGTAGCCTAGCTGCTTTATTTTATAAGTTGTAATCGTATTGCTATTAGTGAACCGCAACTTGAGAATTACCTGTCATATGCTTCACTGTATGAAATAGCTTTTGTCTCAACGTAGATCGTGACCCGATTTACAAATACAAAGACTTACTATGAAATGTTGAACCGTGCCTGCTTTTGATGTGAGATTTTCCATGCATCGTTCATTTGAATGCAGGTGAAATTGGATCAGGGTATGAACTCCGCGCGCATTCAACTTTCAGACTAACTTAAAAATGTTTATGTTCGAAAAAAAAATATCCCTTTTCGAATATTTATGCAGACTGCGTGGAATATTTTCAACTCATTCATTTGACTACCTCATGGGTCTTGTAAGGCCACAGATCCCGAGCATCCGACCCTCGAGTCGGACCAGTTAAAAGTTATTTAATTTTGCTTTTAGAATATCAATATAAAAAAAATTATAATGTTGTTTACAACTTTACAGACGTATCACTTTGTATGTTACCCAAGTCAGATATTAATTTTAAGTGCTCAGTGATAAGTTGATGGTGGAACTTTTCCAATAAATAAATGAATAAATAAATAAAATAAATTTTCTTAATATATTTATTTTCAAATAGATAACAATTATAAGGCAAATAAAACAAATTTTATTTTTCTATCTTCATCTAAAACATTTTGATGACGCTTAAGCTAATCACTAAACTTGATAGCGTGCAATGTTTTCCTGAAAGCAGGTTGATGCAAAATGAGGTTTTAATCAAAATAAAGTGCACAATACACGTTGGAAACAAATGTGCAGTGCGCTTTCCTTTATAGAGTGATCATGCGTATGAAATCAGACAAAGGATGGATAGCTGATCAATGATGGACTTATGTCCAAATGTACCAGATGAGAATGAAAAGGCAAATACATAGAATTCTAACATACAATGCAATAAGTTAAAGAGGCAATAAATAAAACACTAGAAACGCGAAATTGTTTCGCGAACAATTACATTTTTATTGGAAAAAACTCAATATGTGTTTTATAGTTTAATAAAATTCGTATATCAGATAATTGGCATATCTACTTGAGATCAACAGACTTCGACACCGTCCGATCGATCGCCATGAAAGTTAACACATATATATGTATATTTTATACTTTGTCGTAACTCGTCGATAGATAGCGCTGCAACAGATCCATGTTTATACAGTCCAACCGATTGCCGTGACATATATACATATCGACAGACTTGACAACGTCCACCGGTTTCCGCTAGTCTAGTGTTTTTTTAGAAAATTTTTTTATTCTCCAAGTGCACCACGGCTGGCTCGTACATGACATAATCTGGAGGTACTATATTTAGTCTTTAAAAAACATCCTTTATTATATAAATGAACATTCCGAACCAGTAGTAGCTTTACGTTTAATACATTTCTGTAAAATGGCAATACAATAGTGTTTATAAAAGCCTTTTTTTTATCTCACTCTGGTAATAAGCTATTGCTTATTACCAGAGTGAGATGTTAGATGTTTATACATTATTATGTATCCTCTCGGGAAATGGGTTGGTGCTATTTGAAGGCTAACTCTAGCAGCGCGCGCGCTCATTGGTCAAATCAAATCAAATAGCGCGCGCTTTCCCGGTTTCCTGTTACACACTTCCGTCCCTTTTTACGATATAATTCACACAGATTGCAAGAAAACAAGAGGAAATATTTCAAAAAGTCAATCTTAATTGCAATAAATCTAAAACAATGGTAATTAATATAATACATTGTTAAATAATTACAGTAATAAATAATAAAAATAATAAAAAATAACACTTATTAATAAAGAGACGCGCTAACCGGAGCGGGTAGAAAGTAATTAATTGCAATTATTTGTTTCATATTTTTCTGTTGATAAATATAGAAAAATATTGTATTTACTTTGCAACATATATTTTTTAACTAACGTAAAGTTAGGGTTTTATTTATAAACTTTAATTAAAGAGTGATTAATTGAACAATCTTGTCTTCTTCTTTCGAATATCAAATAAATTAAGATAGAACGAGATAAATTAAGATAGTTCAACAGTACACCCGCACAGCAAACTTTACAAGGCCGTAATTTTTTTAAAAAGCAATATCAGCAAATTTTTTTTAAAAAAAAAAAGTGGTAGATTTTTGACAATCAATAAGCAAGTGCAAACACTTCTATATTGAATAAAGATTTTTGACTTTGACTTTGACTTTGACTTTGACTTGACTTGTCAAGATACCAAAATAACAGTTCTTAAAGTCTCGTTTTTCAATCAAGCTAAAAGACAAAGTTTAAGATAAAATAACACACAATTCGAATAATTATAGGACAAGCATGAAACTTTTTAAGTTAAATATAGATGGCCTCTTCGGAGCACTTGTTACTAAATTATTAAAATTTATTTCGTCCAAAGTGCCCTTTAAATATTTATCTTGATTTACTTTACTTTTTATTTGTAAATCTAAGCTAATATTTCATGGAAAAATATTGATATTCGAAAACTTGCTAAATTTCGATGTATACTCGTATATTTTCCAAATGTTGTTGTGGATTTTATCATACATTTAGTAAAATTTATAGCAAAACATTTGCTCTTACCGACTAAAATTTACGACCACTTAGATATCCTAATGTAGGATACAAAATTGTCTCCGAACACCTGAGTCTTAATTGCCGGCTTAAAGCAGAGTACATTCAGTTAATCGCGTAATTGCTCCGTTACTTATGGCATTGATTTTTATTACTTTACTACAAACGTAAATCGTTTTTAATTCGTCGAAGTTGCAAAAAAATATATAAGATAGCTGGTTGATATAGCAAGCTTATACGGCTGCAGGTGCCGAGGTCCTTAGCTAAAATACAGCTTGAATTATGGGAACGAAGGAATATTGTGCGCGATATAGATTTGTGCACACCCTTGTACACTATAGCACAATTATTGGCTCCCATAAAAATGTTTGCGCAATTTCGGAAATCTGAGAAAAGGACAGGACTAAAAATGCAAAATATTAAATTGAAAAAGGAACATTTGTGTTCTAAATGCTTATCTATATATATTTTTAAATAATATTAATCCGTCTGATACTTAATTAACCGATCCATTTTATCCAATATCCGATACTGTGAATGTAATCAAAATTGCACACGATATAGACGAAACTCACTATCTGCTTGGAGTCATCGAAGCGTTGTAAATTTAATTATTAGCCGGTAGATTATTGCTAATTGATATATTACATTTTAAAATGAAGTCCATAATTGTGAACTGAAATTTACTACAACGACGCGTAGTTAAATATTACGGACATTGTGTATCTGATTGAGATTAATATACTTCGACATCGTTTGACCGATTACCACGAAATTGGGCATATAATTTATTTATTCTGTAAAGATTGTAAAAAATAGAATTTAATTTTATATATGTTATATCTAATCATATACATGTCACCGCCTAACTGTGACATCGATTCCGTCGCGCACAAAGAAATTTGGCAACTTTTTTCTTTGTCGCACCGCCAATAAATGGAAGTCTTTACCAGCACACGTGTGACCTCCTCTTATAACCTGGGTGCCTTCAAACGAGGCGTGAAGAGGCATCTTGCGGTCTGGTATGGCGAGGGTGACTAGTGCAGTTCATTCTATCTGATTGTATTAGTGGTCTTCGCGTTTGGACTCCACTACCACTTACCATCAGGTGGAGTGGAGTCATATGACTGCCCGGATATAATAAAAAAAAAATGCATATGTGTATGCATGTGTACCTTTATATGAAGTATTGTACATTATTTTATTTTAAATATATTATAATTTCACTGTATTTATATATAATGTTTATGTCTGCTATGTACACCCCTACCTCTTTTTATCTGTGTCTTTCCTCTACTTTAAGGTTGCCTGGAAGAGATCGCTGTTTTAGCGATAAAGCCGCCTCTTGTGCATCTTTCTTGGACGTGACTAATGTATGTGTTTATTGGTGTACAATAAAGAGTATTTTGATTTTGACTTTAATACTACTCTTTTTGTTGTAACTTGTCTAGATTACACTGCAGTTGTTACATGAACTTCAATACCGTTGAATTGATTATGATAATTGGCATATACATTAAGAAAAGACAAAGACCGGTTTTTGCCAGTTTTATGTGTAGTAGAACTTTCCATAAGTAAAGTTGACTTCTAAATAAAAGAAGTCACTAAAAGTTTGTGACCAAATCACGCGAATACAACAATAGGGACCGTAATATTTCTGAAATAGGTTAAGAATAGGTACATGTTGATTAATATATTTTGTTTAAGGAATTTCCATAACAACTAATGAATCAGACGACACCTGTGAAACTGTTGGTTTCTTTAATGTTTTATCAACATCAAGACGTAGTAGACAGGCGTGTGAATGATATGTGACTGAATCATTACATGCGATAAAATAATCTTCTAACCATTCGATTAGAACGAGTGAAAGATTGATTTTGATGATCATCTTAAACTACTAAAAACTTACACGTAATCATTGACTTAAGACTTAAATCGATTTTAACTGTGCCGCCAACAATGTTGCTCTACAAAAAAATGGCTAAAAAACTTTTTTTTTTTTTTATTAAATCGATATTTGTTTCATCAAATTGAATTCAAATCTGTTCTGACGTTTAAATTCACTTTCTATTATGAAAATGATTGCTGACAATCGACACGTGAACACTATTGTATATAAAAAAGGTTTAGTATGTATGCAAAGAGTAACCGTTGGATTTTATTGAACTTTTCCAATTCTGAAGTAGTAGTTTAGTTTTAAATACATATTTTTTAATATGTAAAAAACAACGACTACTATCTTAGCGTTTTCTCGGAAGAATCTACTCGTATAATCCAAACAGGTTTTAATTAGGTTAGGTTTAAATTAATCTTGTAAATTAGTGCTGTAATGGTACTCAAATAAAGTTAATTTTTATTTGGCATAAGGTGGCTTACAGGATCTTTTCATTCTCTATACTATAATGCAAAAGAAACAGTAAATAACTTATGTTATATAATTTACATAATTACAAGTTGTCTTTTCTTTGATTATTTGGTTAATGTTTCGGTTATGTGTTCTTTGTTTAGCGGTAGAGTATCTGATGAGTGGGTTGTACCTACCCCGGCGGGCACTACCACCAAATAAATGACTATATACAAATATAAATATTTTTTTAAATTTTGTACTATATATCTACGTGTAGGCTTAAATGTATTTATAAGTATTCATAGTATCACTTTATGAATTTTTTTAACCATAAGTTTGTCGGGATTTAATCGCAAAATCAGCTATAAGGGATATTTACAAATGTGTCGTTATATGCGTTTGCATTTCGTTTATATGTGGGTTGCATAACTAAAGACTATCTAGTTAGCTAAGTACACACTTTGGTTTTTGGTTCAATTCTAACGCGCTCTTAAATGGGTCTCTAATCATTGAAAACAATTGCCATAAAAGTTCCGGAAACATTCGAGACAGGGCATAACGGGGGAAGGCGGGAAGTCGGGCGGGACACACCACAACTCTTCCTACAAAGTAAATTTCTACCTCAAACGATGTTACCGTCAACGAATTGGTTTTTATAACCAAGATACGAATCGTGGAAATCTATTTGCTCGAAGCATAGACACTTGTCTCGTGGTTGCAATTGAATTACTGCTAGACGAGGTCGCCGATTCAAGTATTGTTTTAAGTTTTACAAAAATGTTTCAATTTATATTTCTGTAGAGAAATGTACCTTTATTCAATCGAAGGTGTAACTTTATCATCTAAAATGAAAGTTACCATCCCGAAAATGCAATAATTTTGGATAAGGTCTGGTTATTTGTTACAAAATTTCTTATATGTACCAAAATATCTTACAGCGAAGGGTTTCCTCACGGAGTGTTCCTTGGTGGCAGGGCTTTGTGCAAGTCCGTCTGGGTAGGTACCAACCTCTCATCTGCCGCCAAGCAGCAATACTTGATATTGTTGTTATACGATTTGAAGGATGAGTGAGCCAGTGTAAGTAAGGCACATAAACATCTTAGTTTACTGAGGTTGGTGCCGCATGGGCGATGTAAGGGATTGTTAATATTTCTAAAAGTGCCAATGTCTATGGGCGGTGGTGACCACTTAACATCAGGTGGGCATCAAATTAACCACCACTATCATTATATAAAATGAGTAAAACTTTATATAGGTGATCAAATCCAGACTAGAGTTTTCTCTGTTTATAATTTACTACCTGGCGGTGAAAAAACATCTTGTAGAAATCTGCGTAGGTCAAATAAAATTCAATGAAATTATCTTACTTCTTGTTTCACCAACGCGCAGTGACACGTGTTCGTCGAATAAGTTCAAACCTTATGTTGCAGAAGGGACCATCGCCCAGAAAGAAATTTTCCGGCTCATTAACATATGACCGTCCTCCGCGGGACATAGCCTTACGAAATGACGCCACCAAGCCGGATATTTTGGTCTTCATTTCAACCAACACGACATTAGATTTACGAAATAAGGTATTCGTATTAACCAATTAATATTTGAACTTTTAACGAATACCCACACACCAACCTACATACATATACGTATATCTATTTAAAAAACACATCAAACTTGAAGTAAAATAAGAAACAAATATATTTATATATATATATAAAAAGGCAATAAAATATCGAATAATCAAATATTACATTAAATTAATAACAATGTTTAACGAAATGTCAAAGGTTCGAATTTGAGTAAACAAAATCGAAACCCGTGGAGATTTCGGCGTGGGAGACATCAGAAATAGTAGAGTTATTACAAGCTGTGCAAACAATGTAGGTGGTGCAATTCCAACTCAATTTGTTAATAAAAGGTATATTTTGACTTTATGGCGTATTAGTTTTCGCCCGCGGCTTCGCTTGCGTTTTAGTTGTTGGTAGTCAAGTGTTAGGGAATAAAAGGGATAAAAGAGTTGTTTTCTCTTGAAATTTAAGCGTAATTTCTATCAAATTTCATCAAATTAAGTTTAGTGGTTTGGCCGTGAAAGAGCAACAGACAGACAGACAGACAGAGACGAATTTATAATATTAGTATAGATCCATTTACTTTTATTAAGAAAATAATAAAACTGTTCATTATACACAAACTAAAACTTTTGATAAAGTTCAGTTCTTCAATTTATTACTAGTTTAAATTTTAATAATAAAAATAGCAATTCGGTTTGAATGTTACAGCATTTCGGCTCGAGTTTATTATATTACTCGGAGCATGGATTAAGTAATCTAGACACGCGGTAGCGTGTCAGCCAAGTTCTAGTATAGCAGAACTGGCGTGCAGCACCGTGTGTAATATTACACAAACCATTTGGAGCCACTTTTGACCTCCTCATAACTCAAAAACTATTTGACATAAATGTGTCAAATTTGGCTCATATATTGAGACTCGCGAGATACATATGTGTTCCAAATTTCATAAACGCATCTCAAATCGTTATATAGATATTAACGTCCAAAAATCGTCATTTTTATCACTGACTGACCTATAGATCAAAACTATAACCTACTTCCAGGTGACCTAGAAAGTTGAAATTTGGCATGCAGGTAGATAATTAAGCCAATATAAAGGAAAAAATCTGAAACTGGTAATTTTTTATCATTTTATTATAATTTTTCATTTTATTGGGTCTATAGGAACGCTTATATACTTAGTTCCTGTAATAACTGTAATAAAAAAATGATGTAAGAACCAGCAATCAAAACTTATGACAGCCAGTCTTAATGTGGATTTTAGGGTCTTCACGTGAATATATAACAAGTTGAATACCATCCTTAAGTTTTTTAAATCCAAATATTTCCGTTTTATTACTTATTAGTATAGCCGACTTTGGTATTTATTACGTTATTAACTAGCATTTAGCGCACATCAATGGTGCAAAATCTATATATATACTTTAAAAAATAATAATAATAAGTATTTCGGTACACGGCGCGCGACGTGATGCCGAAGCAGCGGGATAGAAGCGTTGCGATTAAACCTTAACGCGGACATGTCTCAGCGAGTGGCAACCGCGCTCATAAGAATTATTTCAATGCCTTCCGATGGAAGCTGCCTAGTCTATTCGACTGCATATTTTTTGTTTGAGTATACTAGTATACAACAATAAAATAGGTTTCGTGAGACTGTAGTAGAGTATGTATATCGTAACAGGAATGTTTTATGTTTGTACTCTAGCGCTACAAACGGGGATCCTTATTGCTTGGAAGAACAGTATCGAGTGAGCATGCTGATGTCAGCAAAGGACTGGTGAATGGGTCCAATGGAAAAATAGAGAAAGTACATTGAGGACGTCGACAACAGCAATAGCGCACGTAAAATAACAATTCAATTTAAACATAATTTAAGTAAAGAGCAGGCTTACGATGGCCTCTCTAGAGTTAAAAACTTAGATGGAGTACATCTTATCAATTTAGGTCCAAGTCAAATCAAGACACAAGAGAGCTCTATTGTAGAGTACAACCGTCTGCGCAAATTATACCACCCCTACTTGGGCAAATTAAATATAAACAGAAAACGCGTAAAAAATATCCGGACACTGAATGGGCAATTCACTCGAATATTTCAGAGGTACCTACAAGAAAAATAAGAACGTATCAATAAAAAGACAATTATACCCCGTAAACATAAGAAAATAGAATAGCTTAACAAAAACCATTTGGTATTAATTTTGTTATTAATAAGTACCTACTAATAATTTATATACAAAAAGTAGTGATATCCCATCAAAAACATAAATGTAAAAATGAGAGCCAAGTTAAATATTATAATATATACCTTGGTTGTTGTCTTCACCGACAAAAGAAGTGAGATCTAAATTTGTGCCAAGTTAAATAGTCCTTTCTGAAATTTTATTATAACTACATAAAATATCATTTCTTCTTATAACTTGGGGTAATATATTGATGCCTATAGTCTGACTTGGCTAGTTCTCATATACAAATTATATTAAAGCCTTCGTAAGTTCTAAGCCTGTTACAAATGAATTATAAAAACAAATTAAGCACGCAAATATTCAATGGTACTTGTCTGGATATGAACTTGCAATATCCGGTTAAGATTCATGTTTTCTAGTGACTGGACCATCGCAGCTCTTAATGTACGTTAATACTAACTAAGCAATACTGAGCTGTCCTCCATTCTTCTTAGATGTTCTGAGTTATAATTTGTTATTTTAAACACAAACTACAATTTGTGTTTATAAACATATAAGAACTAGCCAAGTCAGACCTTAGGCAACAATATATTACCCCAAGTTATAAGAAGAAATGATATTTTATGCAGTTATAATAAAATTTCAGAAAGGACTATTTAACTTGGCACAAATTTAGATCTCACTTCTTTTGTCGGTGAAGACAACAACCAAGGTATATATTATAATATTTAACTTGGCTCTCATTTTTACATTTATGTTTTTGATGGGATTTAAGTGTACAGCTAAGACGTCACAGTTTAACTTGTGTATGTAAGCTATGCTTTATATGTTTGTATTTGAAACATTTTAAATATTTGTTTAAAATTAAAGTCTCTTTTGATAGAGAGAGGCCCCATTTACATCATTGATTTTGAACTATTTATTTAACGCATGTATATTAAGTCTTGTACGTATGTATGTTGCATGTATTATTGATATAGGATTTCGATCCTTAGTTTAGTAAGATATATGACGTCACTATGATGAAAACCTGTATGGAGTCGTTTTTTTTTTAAATTAAATAACTAACTAGATTTTTAAATAAAAACTAATCGTTCAGTTTTACGAATATTGTGCTAGGTAACAGGGATCCGTATTAAATGAGAAACTTTAATAAGAACTAATATAAAAAAAAGCGTAGGCGTAAAGAACTCGCGTTTACTTTCCAGCCGTGACCGACACCGTCCTACGCAAAAAACTTGATAGGTCAATACATTTATACAACGAAAATACTATCGCTTTTATACGTAGTCCATTCGAATGGCAAAAGGAGTCAAGATTGACAAATCTTATATTTAAATATTGTATGCGACTCCTCCGACTTTGACGACCTCCGTGGTCGAGTAGTGTGTATACCGGTTTTCAAGGGTACGCCACTCCGAGGTTCGATTCCCGGCCGAGTCGATGTAGAAAAAGTTCATTAGTTTTCTTTGTTGTCTCGGGTCTGGGTGTATGTGGTACCGTCGTTACTTCTGATTTTCCATAACACAAGTGCTTTAGCTACTTACATTGGTATCAAAGTAATGTATGTGATGTTGTCCTCTATATATATATATAATGCGACCTTGTTCTACGTAATAAGGACAATAGTTCGCATATTATACTTTAGATCAGTTCTTGATCAATACATTCATAACACATATTTAAAATAAATTACTCTTCTACTAAAGTACTTATAGACTCTGTTTGTATTACGAAGTTTCAATACTGAGTTCAACGACAAAAAAGCGCTATTTTTCAGAAATTCATAATTAATACCATAGATTATTATAGGACGTGTCAATTCAAGTTCAAAGTTGTTTTTTGTGTTTACTTCACCTTCCATTGAAATGAGCATTTACATTATCTTGTACCGTTCGCAAAAACCTACCTTATAAAACATATTTATATAGTCATTTTATAAGTGTAAAATACCGAATGATAGTGATTTAGATACTTTCGAAAAGACACGTTTCACGTCCACGATCATGCAAATTACAATTTCTACTTTATTCAAGAAGGGTAATACTGTCTTCTAAACTATTCACTTACGGTATGTACTTTACAGAAAGTCAATAAAAAAATGTTGGAAATAAATTTCATTGAACATGTTAAGGAAATAAAATAAGAGACAGTGAATATCCCACAGTTGGGAAAAGAATCCCAACCCTTATCTTAATTTGGATGAAATATTGATATATTGGTTTAATTTTTAAAATGATTGTGATTGTAAATGTATAGCAAAAATATTATCATTATCCATTAAGGATATTAACCTTAATTAATATTAACATTAAAGATAAGACCCTGGCCGATTTATGACATATTTTCTTTAATATCTATAATAACTACTTATACAATTTAAAAAATATATCCAGCCTGCATTTTTTGTATTTTTTCCAAGCGCCCCCAAACTATTTATTTTTTATTTACGATGATTATTCGGTATTGTCGTTTATTCCATGATCAGGTCAGCCATTTCTATATTAGAAACCAACTGTTTTATAGTAGATTCGAATAAACGAAATAAAAAATAAACGACAGTTCCTTAACCGAGTCATTCAAACAATTCATTAATTACTTTTTGAAAGTTGATAAGATTTTCAATGAATCAAGTTGAATAAGAAACTCAGATATCATTGATGACAATCCAAGGTTTCAGAAAAAAAAATCCAAATGAAAGTTTTACAAACATTGGTACTCTACGTCTTTATTATTCAGAGAACGTAATCCACGTCCACGTGTTGCGGAACACTGGTCCCTAATGAGATTACCGGTGTCGTATGACGTCACATCCGATTAGTGCGCGTGCGCCTATGACGCGGGTGTGTGTAGTAACAGTAAGGCAATAGGTGATGAAAGAAATATCGTTTGTGAAATTTATGTTTGTAAACAGAATAAGTAAAATTTTTGTATGTTTTTGTGTGACAACAAGTTTTCGCTCCTCACTGGGAGGGTGGGCCAAGTGTTAGATTCCCGATGTCATTTTCTGTAGTCTGACCATTAATGCAAAAACAAATCTATTTAATAATCAGTTGAGTAGTTAAGTTGTAACAAATAAGCAAACTAATTGTCACATTTTTAATATTAGTTAGAATTTTTATTTATTGTAAACCATTATTTTTTATATAAGTCTATTTATAGAGAAATTCGCGATATCTTCGGATGTCATCAGATATTGGTTAGTAATTAATAGTTACAAAGCAAGCTATAAACCCTTTTTTGTTTCATGTTCGTATGTAACAGCCTTTATTTGTATCTATTTATTGATACACGCGCGCACGCACACACACATATATTTTCACACTCACACTTTGTCAAAGACTGGTAATATCATAATATTAAATTGAAAATATCATGTTTTTATTATTAAATACTTGATCTTACCAGTCTAAACCGGTTTATAAATTTCAAATCACAGGAGAAAGTATACATACGGACGCCGCTTAAAGATATAATCTAGAAGACAGTCAATATTCATAAGATCACCTTGATGTTAGCTTATGAAAAACTACATTATAATAATGAGTACTTGATCACAGTGTTTTGATTACGTAGTCAAGTTCAGAAGTACCGCTTCGTCTATTGGCGTGATAAACCCGCTTAATATATTTAAATTATTATCTTACAAAGGATTAATTAACATAGTATGCAATGTGGCACTTTATCAGATAAGAGTAAAGAACAGTTGCTTTGACTTTTTATCTACTCATTATATATCATTTAGTTGGTGGTAGCTTTGTGAGTGCGTCGGGGCAGGCACCACCCGCCCATCGCATTAACTACCATCAAAGAGTAACACTCAGTATGTTTGTGTTCCGGTTTGAACGGGGAGTGAGACAGTGTTACTACAGGCACAAGGGACATAAAATCTTAGTTCCCAAGGATAGATAAAGATAGAGTTGTAAGAAATGGTTAACATTTCTATCGGTGCCAATATATATGGACGATGGTGACCAACTTACCATCTGTTTGCCCATTTAACCACCCACCTAACTATTTTATATAAAAAAATAAATCACCACGCCATGTAAATTCTTACAGGTTTTTTTTTACGCGTGATGCGTCCATCTGTTTTAGTAAACCCAAGTAACAACAACATTATTTTAAATCGATTATATAGTACCTATATGAACAGGATGAAGGCTATATCTATATATATCGACTTTCAATTGAATTGGGCGAGTATTTTGAATATGCTAAAAAAAAAAAACCGTAAAAGCTATTACATTTTTTTGTTAAGCTATCATAGATCAGCGAATAATGACTATATCACTAAAAAGTTTCACAGAGTATCCAAGTTGAGAAGTCGATATAACTTATGACATACCAAGCAATACATAACAGTTACGAAAGTTTTGAAATAGGGCAGATCACAGTCGAACAAATCAAATGACATATACACATACATTGTTAAGCACTTGACGTGTTGTACACATTGACACCACCTTTTCACAGTGTGTAGACGAGACCAATCAATCAAGTTGACACGATTTGAGAATGTGCGGATAATGCTCTACAAATTCTACGTGCTTTCATTGCTCTACAAGTTAAAACATTTTTTTTTAATAAATCATTATCACGTAGAAACACTTCAAATTATTTTTGAATAGTAGACGCTTTTATACCTTCGCCTCTGTATAAATATTTATATGAAACTAAACTAAAATCACACTTAAGTTTTTAACCAGTTGCAAAAAAGGTGACATTTTAAATTTTTCGGTATATAAATATACTAGATGAACCTAGAGCTTTACCAGTGCCTTTTTTAAATATTTCCTTATAGTACAAACATAAAATGAGTGTAAGAGGGGGCTCTTACACTCATTTAGGGGTGAATTAAAAGAAGCTTATATCTTTTTCCGAATTTCAAACTATCTCGATACCAAATTTCATCTAAATCGGTTCAGCGGCTTAAGCGTGAACAGACAGACAAAATTACTTTCGTATTTATAATATTAGTAGGGATAGATTTTACGTTCAGTTTTGTTTTCAGAAAACAATTTTTATCAGGTTAGTCGTTAAAATAGACAAAGAAAATAAACAATTTTCGTTTATTTATTAAGTATTCTGGACGGAAATAATTTTATTTAAAAGATTTAACGTGCTTGCTTATTTCAATCATTGGTGGGAAGGCTGGTGGAATTTCAATTTAAAAGGAATTTCTTCAAGAAATGTTGCCAGCATTCACGCGGTTATGATTTGGACTTTATTGTTTATTTTTGATCTGTTTTAATTTTTTGTTTCGTGTAATATACTTCGATTCTATTCATAATTTTAGAGTCATTAAAATTCAGCAGACTTTTTCGAATGAAACTATTGAAATTTGGATTATGACATATACTGAGTTGGCTGTTGAAAGAGACTTCGTGCAGGCCTATCTTCTAATATCCCATCTGCAATATTTTCCGGGTCACTTTACCGCAGGTGATAAGTAGACAAACATTCCCGAGCCATTATACGCGAAATTATAAATATGTATAAAATTTTATTTACTAAGTCAAATATCGTAAGCATTTTATGAAAATAAATATATATACCATAAATATATCATGGTCTACATCATTAGATTAAACGACAAATCACAACACAGCACTACTACCGTAAATAAGCATATACGAGTTACGAGCAGATACGACAGAGTTTTATTACTACACTAACTTTGCTATCAATAGAATATAATACATGTAAGAGAAAAAAATGAATTCGAGGATCATAATAAGAGCATTCAATCACAACATCACGAACAGAATTGAGTCATTGAGTTGCATGCGTACGCAACTTTGCCTCTTTAATTGAATGATTGCCTGGGGTCATACTAATTCGGAATTTATGCTTTTAACTTATGTCATGTCAGTAATCTCATCGTTAAATCGAATTAACGACGAGAATCAACTCGTTTAATTTTAGAACGCACTCTTTTTTAAATTCAGAGTAACAGCTTGAAAATGTTCCTCTTGATGAACGGAATTCTCTCCACTTGATGTTTGTGGCTTATTCCACTACGCAGATTTGTGGATAGTGGAAACACATATGGCATATTTTCATTCGACGCATTCAGATTTCCTCGGGATATTTTCGCTCACCACCGAACATGATATAAATGATTACCACAAATAAATCTCAAGAAAATTGATACAAACATTGATACAATCTTTGGTTAAAATTCACGTTTTCAAGCCACTGGACCATTTTGGCTTATTGTGTTCCATTTCAAAGAACAGACTACAATATTTTTGAATATCAGCCTCTGAACATCGTATGAAATATTAACCATACCTTTATAATGCACTTAGTAGTTAGTATGTTGTTTCGTCGCTTAAGTCTAATTGCACTTAAACACAACAACTCAAGCATTATCGCTTCGCAGCAGAATGTATGATGAGGTGTGTATTACTCACATAAACGGCTCCACGCGTAAATTATATAATTTCGAACACAGATGCGCGTTGGCGTCTTGTTCAAACTTTACTGTTAACAACTTTTATTATCTTAAATAATAACTTTTAGTACTAGACGGCCACGTAAGTCCTGTTAATTACATTCGTGAACCCTGCTTATTTCTGAAGTTTGCCAACAATGGTTCCCCGGACGTCTTATTAATATCCACACTTGTAATTCATGAAGGAAAGTCTGAGTATGTTGCACATTCAGAGTCGATCCATTCATCGTCCGCCGCCGCCTCATCTATGCTCTTGTCACAAGCCATCTCTCAGGACCCGAGAGGAAGATTGCAAAATGAATGACGCGATAAATTATAAAGAGGGCAAGTGTACTGGCACTGGAGTACGCTATACTAATGACGTCTTCACACGTTCTCTGCAGTTAGAGTAATTATTGTAGTTGTTTATAAGCGATTCAACTCTTCAAGGGTCAGTTTTGATGTTTAAACTACCGTACTAACTTAATCCTTTAAAGGAATACTTAAGTCAACCTTGAAAGTAGCGTTAAAATAAAATGAACATTAAACGCTTTGCGTCTCGTTAAGTCTACGTTAAAAATTGCAAACATCGTTTAAGAAGATAAAAAGCACCGACATTTTTGTTAAATAAAGACCAATCACACTTATAAATAAAACACGTGTTTAAATAAAGAAGAATTATATAATAGAATTTACTTACTGCTTGAGCGTCGTACAAGCTCGTCTGCTTAGTTATCAATCATTGCATATTCTACCGCCACAGACCAATACATAGTACCGGTTTAAACGGTGAGTGAGCCAATGTAACTTCAGGGTTCACGGGATATAACATATTAGTTCCCAAGGTTGGTTACGTATTGTCGCCAATACGTTAGTGCTAACTAAGCTAACTTTTTTTGAAAATGTCCACCAGTTCCAGTGGTAACCATTTACCACTGGCAGACCTATTTGAGAGTGTGCCTACCTAGGTTAATTAAAAAACCACTCCTTATTATTAATTAAATTCAATATGTAGTTGCTAATTAAAAATGACACGTGTACGGCAAAAATCAATACTTATTCAGTGTCTACAATTTATATGGGTCATCGGGCAGTCAGCATTGAAACCAGCCGTACGGTGGAAATAAAAATATCTTCAGCGTTTTATGGCCACTTTTATCGTTCGTAACTTACATTTCCATCGTCTGTCTGAAACTTTCGTGAAATATAACACGAGAAACAAGGAAAGTTAATGTACGGAGCGAGCTGAGTCAGCGCGTTTAAGTGAGATTTAAAACATTTCTATATTGAAATATGTCACAGCTGTAAGATATTATTATTGCCGTCATTGAAGGATACAATATTGTATACGCATAGGTATTGTTTCGATATTGACAGCAAGTCATTAACATGTTTATCTTCATATATAGAAAAATAAATAAAAAATTAACTGTCTGTGATTTTAAAATTATTAGCCCCTTAAAATTTAGTATGAGTATTTGCAATTTACCACCAAAGCAATCTCTACTTTTATTTCTTTCTGTCCGTTTGTCGGGGCTAATCTTGAAAACGGGTAAAACAAATACATCATAGATATTTTACCAAAATATTGGGCAGTTTTTACTAAACCAAAGTCTTTAACTTGATTTTTACGTTCATATGA
Organism: Vanessa atalanta; assembly: GCF_905147765.1. Lineage (NCBI taxonomy): Eukaryota > Metazoa > Arthropoda > Insecta > Lepidoptera > Nymphalidae > Vanessa > Vanessa atalanta. The sequence continues at coordinate 5,074,057 of NC_061895.1, forward strand.
TCGTTCATCGAAACCTTTTCCAGTATTTCGAATACGATATAGAGCATCGTTTTGCTTCCGTTGATAATGTTAGGTTACCCATATATAAAACACAAACATGACGAGTACCAAGTTCACTTCAAGCGTGTCATTTAAAAAGTATAGGTTTTTCTTATTTTCAACGTAGAGAAAAACGTCAGTCTATTTTGCATAGATTAGAATGTCATCGTAATACATTCATACTGCACAGCTTTCCACTTTCATTGTTCATATAATTACATAACTCTCAACGTATCTTACATTTATTCAAACGGACTGTAATAATAAAATAAACGAGATTTACAAACAAGATAATTTTAGTAAAAGAACCGTTTGACCCGTGGTCTTAAGTGGCCACGAAAGTTATAAAACCGTGAAATGTTTTCGGAATTTCTACCATTTGGTAATTCAAAAGAAAAACCGCCATTAAGACTTAATTCTTAGATTGTTTTGCTCATAGTCAAAAACGTTAATATAAATGAAAAGCGTTAGATAGTATGATGGTTCCTCCAAATGAAGGAATTCTGGACTAGTGGCTTCTAAGACTGCCGATGCCAAGAATTTCCATATGGAATTAAAAAGTTATTGACCTTTTCTTTCAAATCATTTTCAGCAACGGCCCGGAGTTTGGAGGTAGGCAGTTTTTTTTTTAGTAGGTTCAGAAAACAACCATCGGTCAATGGTCGTGTTAACGCACACTTTTGCATCATAATATTTTCAGTGTCCTTGAATTATCTCTGGGAAAGACAGTAATGAATCGTTTGGATGAACATTACCATCATTACAATCAATAAAACAAAAAAGGATCTGTATCTGAAGACGAAGTATTCTTTGATGAGACTGGTCATGCAAGCCAATTTTCCATTTAATAAAGTAAGTAGGTACTCAATTCTTTCAAGCTGTTCCAGGGTTCTCAGAATACAATTGAATAAAATCACAATGCCTATGTAGAAAACGTTTTATCTGAACTAAATATTAAAATATACCTTTACAACGAAAATGTTTATAATGAAAGCATTTACAAGAAAAATAATTTCTGAAATAACTTACCTGTTACCTGGAATTTACTTTGTTTTACAGAGAATCAAATTACTTCTATTGTCATTAAGTTGGAAAGTATTTCTAAGGCAGCTAACTGAATGTTTAATACTTGTATTATTATTTATTCTGATACTCTTAACATGAAAATCTTATGAAAATGTATCTTTGATATACCCTTGATTTGCTAATTACATCATTTTTGATAACTGATTGGGGTACTTTGTTACTACACAATGTATTACTTATAACCAAATTTCTTAATTAATCTTTTGTATTAGACCGGCATTGCAGGATAGATTTAAAATGCCGTTATGGCATAGTGACTCACGTGATCTAAATCACGTGAGTCTACTTTAACTAGACAGAAAAAGCTTAAAACCTTTTTCTTTTAAGGGTTAGGATCCTGATGCTGTGCTAAGACCTCCTTCTATTTACTATTGAAATATATGTCAAAGTGTATATAAGTTTTGCTATGTAATAATAGAGTTCTAAATATACAAATTAATGAGGTAGTTATTGCTTGAATACCGGACGTATACAATTATATTCATTTACTAATGGTTTTGTTTACACGTGTATTACTACCTATATGATATCATCATAATATTTAGCTTTCCCACAGTTCATCGCTTAATCCTTATATTTGCTCATGATTAATTTTATAATCGACTATTTATTTGATTCTACGAATATCGAATATCCATCCATCCTCCTGCCCTTATCCCAATTTTACTTGGGGTCGGCGCAGCATGTCTTCTTCTTCCATACTTCTCTGTCAGACGTCATCTCACAAGTTACATTCTTTCTAACCATATCGTCTTTCACAGAATCCATCCATCGTGTCTTGGATCGTCCCCTACCTTTATATCCATCCACATTCATACTCAAAACCTTTCTCACAACATGTTCCTCATTCCTCCGCCATATATCGAATATAAGCCATATAAGTAAACTGTATAAGGTCAATGTCATTTTGCAAATTTAACACGGACCAAAACGATAATAAATATATTGATTTTCTATATACAATCATAATATGTTAGAATAGAATCTAAGATGTATTTCAAAAATATTAATCATCCTTTGATCTGATCCTCTCTCTATCCAATTGATCACTTTTCTTTAAGCCGTTCATGGTATAAAAACATTAAAAAAACTAGTATTAAGTGGGAAAAATGATACATTAGAATCTAGGATTAGATTAAACACACACATTACAAAATAAATAACAAATAAATGTTTATTTTGTATGAGTTAAAAATATTATTTTCTGGGTGTAAGACAGACAGACATATACATAGTAAATAATGTATTTTAAAAGTAAACATTGTATGGTTTATACGTGGAGAAACTATTAACAAACGCTAAAACACGTAAATCGTCCCGTGACACCTTATAACTGGCGCCCAAGCTGGGGCCGAAGGTACTGTTTAAAGAGATTTTCTGTTCATTACAATTATTATACTTAAAACTACGTCATTACAGTTCAAAGTCTTTTGTTTGATGCGTTTTCCTGATTAAATATAGGTGATATAGAAAAGTTAACTTTAACACGTGGTAACAAAGTTTAGTTAGAAAAATCACATGGATGTTAGGTTTAATGGCTTAGGGTCTAAGTATAGGGGAGTGAGCTTGCGATCCGAAAGACCATTTCACTGGAATAGACACACGAATAAACGTGAAAATCATAAGGTACCGACTTTGTTTAGTTTTAGATATACATACATATAAATATGTGTTTCTGTGGTCTTCTATTTACTATTAAATATTTATGAAAAGTCAAGAATATTCAAAAACATTAAATGTATTAAGGAACATAATACCAACCAAATTTTTACATTATTATAATGAATTTTTGTAACAATGTTTGTATTTAGCTTTAAAGCCGCCCTTCGCTATTCCGTGGAGAGAAATTTGTAGACTGTCTGGAAAGAGCTATTATTTAACAAGATACTAAAAATTATGTAAGCATGCTGAACTCTTGGAAAACATGAATAATTTCGTGAACAAATTTATAAACATAATATTTTAGCAAAGTATATTTAACAATTGTAATCATATTCTTCAGTGTTAAAACTAAGATTCCACATGGAACTATTACAAAACGTATAACTTCATCATGGAACCATATTTTTATCATGATACGATATCATGAAAGTAAATATGCATCTACTGATAACACAATTAATATCAGTATTGAATGAAACAATTCATAAGAAAATCGTATTTAATCTTCAATAGATTCTGGATTTATGTCAGATCGAATGTTTAATTGAGGGTCGTCATTAGGTATTTGAATTGTTATTTCCTGGTTGCTTGTAAATAATGTTCAATTCATAAAGTCTATATCAATTTATATCGGTTTGGCTTTTACCGATACCAGAAGTATTATCTATCTTTGTAAACATTTATAAAAATATTTAGTGCAATGTATACGCATACTTCACGTTATATAGATCAACTAGGTTTTTTATTTAAATCTAAAATGAATAAAAGCATTTTTCATTCCACGAATCCACATTCCACGAATAAAACCACACCTGTATTGAATTTCAGTAGAAGTTATACGTTCGTTCGGGCGTGATCGATTAACAATAACAAAATCAAAATATTCTTTGAGCAGGCTCATATAAATACATTTGAATCATCACGTTACAGGATTAAATTGAATGTAAAGCTACCACCGTTACGAAATAAAGATTATACCGAGAAGAGTCGGCAAGAAACTCTTCATCTCAAATGATAATGGATAAATTGTCAAGCATACTCGATTAAATTTATATTTTTTGTATATAAATCGAAATCAAAATATTCTTTATTTAAATGATGAGCCCATTCGAATAGGCAATATTGAAAAGTGATTTGAGTCGTGATGTTACATTGTTGAATTAAATCATAAGCTACCATTATGAACTCATATTACAAACATTTAAACACATTTGTTTTGTATTTATAATATTTATGATTTATTGATTTTTTCCAAACGAATTTGCGAACACATAATTTCTTCGAATAAACTTTATACTACTTTTTATCGATTCAACTAACATCATACTAGCCACACCCTCGACATTACCAACACGCCGTGTACCCATTCAAGCCCCCCTGTCTGGCCTTCGAGCGATTTGTCAAATACCCCGACCTACCCTCAAGTCCCCTCGATGCATAAAAAGCATTTGAATAATCGAAATGACATGGAAAGAAAAAATTGTCAATATTCGCTACAGGTGTGTTTATATAACGATGGATAAGTTAAATTTGGAATGAATATTTTACGAATAGTTAATTAAATGTTGATAATTTATAAAACCAACTGTAATTACTTTTAATAAACTACAAAAACAGAGCAAAATAGGAATCGCGGTTATAATAAGAACGCGTCAGTCAAACTCATTTACAATGATCAAACATGGGGTTCATCATCGTGGAAAATTTGTATGCATTTAATCAGATGAATGGCTTTTATAGGATCATTAATACGAGCACCCGTGGGGGAAGCACAGGAGCGAGTAAAATTACACTAACAACATCACAATAAAAATAAGTGTTTAATAATAATTTGCGGATAACAGATTTTAAAGCGATATTTGTAGTAGATTTAAATTGAATGCAACTACGTGCCGAAGAATTTGTATTTTAAGACTACTATATTAAAAATAAATTTTAAATCAAAATAAGTGAAGCGTTGACAGAATTAATTGACCAGATCTGATGTCTTGAGCTGAAGAAAGTGAACGTCAATTAAGAAACTAGAACGTTATACAGGTAGTTGACATTTTGTCACATCACGTCGACGCTCTCGTTCGCAAACAATAGGTTTTTAGTCACGCCTTACAAATTTACAAAGGACCGGGAACACAATATGTTGATATAAAGCAACACCTTAGTCGTTAAGCAGGTCATCAACACATGGGAGCAGGGCTTACGCTGCACATTGAAGCAAACATTCCTGCAAGGGTTATGGTGACTGAGGAGGAATTTCGTGTGGTATCAACTTAAGTAGCCTCTACTAAACTTAAAAAACTAACAACTGTAAAATAGAGAATTTAATTGATAGGTTTATTTGCTACTTGTTAGCAACTGCAAAGCTAACACTGAAGCTCGAGTCTTCGCAAATATTCGGAAATACCCGTTGAACTTCGTTAAGCCTGTTTGGCGCAGCTAAAGAGAATCAGCTCGTCCATAGATTCAGCTGATTCTTAGATAAGCGAATAATATGTAATTATAATTTGCAATCAAGATATTAAACATCATCTTGCATTACACTTGACAACTTATCTTTATAAATCAACAGAGAAATATTCAAATATTAATAGATTCAAATAAATTTATTGCGCATTTAGTGCATTGTTGGGAAAAACTCTTTAATATTCTCATTCATTTTGATGTTTTGCATGTCGATGAGTAGAAATTGTTATCACGTTATCTAATATTCGAAATTTAAATCGTGATAAAGTATCTTGACATCCTTTCTCGACTGAAACAATTTGGCAATTGATAAAGAGACATCGCGTAGTAATCTCCGTTGATATTTCGTTTGTTATTTGACTTCGTAATTCAATATCATTAATTAATAGGTCTGATAAAAATTTGAATAATTAAATAACAATCGCATATTATAAAATATGTAAACATTTCAATACCTACTAAAATTCACGGGTGCGAGATTATTTAGTCTTCTATTTTATGTTACGTAACATTTAAACCTTCGCAAATAATAAAGACACCATTAAAAAGCACGCAGATATATTCTCAAGCGCACCGGTTTCAATTTTACATCAGACTCCATTTCCACAATTTGCCAAGTTTCAATATCTCGGAAAATTAACGTCGACACCTCATAAGAAATTGAGTGGATTTTAATAACGTTTGACTATATAAGCCACAGTGAAATTGTCAATGCCCATAGACTATAATATATCTCGCGAGATTGTTAACTATCGAAATATTTGAAACGTACCACAGTGCTTACAATTTAGCACATTATTATTCGGTAGTTTATAATCTATCGTAGTAAATTTCAATTAAATTATATAAACTCTAACCTAAACTAACCTAAATATTATGAACTATCTCAATTGTATATGTTTCATTATAAGTTGATTAACCGTTAACAATATTTCGACAGTTTACAATTGCGCGAGATAGATTATAATCTAACGGTATTTTACGGTGATATATATATTCAAACCTGATATATCGAAAATTCTCACTGAATAATAGTAAAGAAAACGTTTAATAATCAACATGTAATAAACAAAAATGTCGTGTTCATGTTGTTGAACGTTCGTATTTCTTCATCTGGTGCATAAAATCGCGTCATCCTAAAATTAAGAACGCATTGTCATTGTAACTGTACATGTTGGTTACATGTAAAATGTCAACTGCACAGGATAAGAGGTAGGTGGTTCTAATTCAGCCTACAAAGATCTGACCAATAAAAATTAACATTGCGGGTTTTTTTTTGTTATATAGGTTGACGAGCGAATGGCCACCTGATGGTAGCTGGTCATCACCGCCAATTGAAATTGGCAATTCTCTACCAACCTAGGGAACTAAGACGTAATGTGCCTTATGCCCATAGTTACACTGGCTCACTCATCTTTTTAAACTGGAACATAACATTATCAAGTGGGTATTGCTATTTGGCGCTATATTATCCTCTGAATTGATATATATCTACGAAGATTTTTATCGAGGCTCTGGAATTATAAGATATATATTCAGCTCTTCCTTAAGTATTCGAATAACATTAAACGAATTAGGAACACAAATTTGACATTTGAAATTCTTGCTTGTTAACATTTGAAATCTAAATATTCTATTAAACCATCGCGGTTGTCTAGGGAGATCAGCGTAGTTTACTAATTGTGTACAAAGGTATGTTGTTTCGGTACCTGATTATATAATTCATCAAACGACGACGTCGAAATTGTTTATAACCTTTTTAGGATTACGATTATGAATATTTATGATTATAATACTTACTAAAAGGGTAATAAAATAGGACGTATTATAGATATCAAAGTCAATATAAAAGATAAGCTATTCTTCCATAAAAAAATAGCTATAGAGAAATAGTATAAAAGATAAAAAATATATTTCGTTTTAAGTAATTAAATAACAATGTTCATTCTGCGAAAACAAAAATTCGCTGCGAAAAAATAAATTTCCGGAGAGAGATAGAGTTTGCTTGCTTCTGTTATTCTATACAATATTTTCATACACATAGTTGCACCAGTTATTAAAAGACACCATAAAAGGAGGAGGTTCTCCAGTTCATTTTTTTTATGGACGGGTTTCATAATTTCTTTTTTTGTTCGAAAAAGTTTTATCTGAAATAGTTTCAACGTTTATTTAAATTTTGTAAACATCGGACGATAAATTTTATTATTATGCTATCATTTTAATTATATTTTAAGTATATTTATACTCGATTATTAGAAGAACGATTAATGATAAGACGCAAATATAATTATAAAAGTATTAAATAGTATTAGTATTTAATGTATGTAATTAATTCGAAATAGCGATAAAAGTAAACGGAGCTAAAATTAATATAGAATAAAAAGGTGTTTTAGGAATGTTAGATGAAGTTTCTATAAAGCATCATTCTACTGAAACCAAAATCTCATCACCAATCTTTACCTTCCAAACTTTATTGAAGTCTAATTTATTTGAATATTTTGTGACAATATCAAGTCTACCATATTTATCTACTTCCTTATTTTTAATATTGATTGAATATTGTTAACATTTATAGCCCGGGAACTATATTATATTTATAAAAAAATATGTAGCTTTTAGCTTAACTTACTGACGGTATATTGTATGGCTAGAAATTATCAGTGCAAGAATTTGCCAATCGCATTGCTGGTAAAGTGTTAGAAAGAGGGTTGTTTATATATTTAATCACTCAATCTTCAACCCAGGATATTGAAACGCATCCTTTAATACAAAATTTTAATTTCAAACTAATATCAAAAGGCTTGACGTATTCAATAAAAAATATTATTAATAGAACGTAAGTATAAGCAAATAATTTGGGCCACCTAAAAAACCCTCAGGAGCAACCCCTCTAAAACTAGTTATATTACAACAGAAAACATACAGATCACGCAATAATACACGCGAACACGTGGGACGGGGGCCCCATGCACAGTCCCCATTAAAAAAATACACAATACACGTTATAGCCATTGTAATAAGGGTCAGGGTGATTTGGTCGAAAAGACCCTACCCAGTAAATCACTTGAGTCAGTGCAATTGCATTTTGGATCAATAGTACGGTGTATTTAGACTCGAATGTTAGTAATATAGTCTCGACTTATTCGTTTTGATAAGTTCATTTAATTCTTAATATAAATTTATATAGCGTAGATATTAACACCACATAATAATTTAGTATCTATAATTATTGAAAAATTTATATTATTTAATAATTTTGTGATAATAATGAATTCTGTCTCTATGTGTGTATAATTGAAATTTTCGGCATTTAATTATTTTTTTTAAATTGTTATACCTTGTCACGATATATTCTTAGTAAATTTTACATACGTCAGTAGCAAAAATATACTTGTACGTCAAAAATAACCATGAAACCGTATCATTTGGTATAAATTTTGCTTTGCTAATTTCAATCACCAATCCTTTTTTTTTTAAACCTCACATACATTACTCTCATCCCAATTTTCCATCCCAGTAGCTAAAGCACTTGTGGTATAGAAAATCAGAAGTAACGACGGTACCACAAACACTCAGACCCAAGAAAACATAAAAAACTACTGAACTTTTTCTACATCGACTCGGCCGGGAATCGAACCCGGGACCTCGGAGTGGCGTACCCATGAAAACCGGTGTACACACTACTCGACCACGGAGGTCGTTTAATCCTATGACTTGTCATTGTATTACGTAACAGTATGCAGGCCAGGCGGTCTGTTAATGTTCAGTTAAACTGCCATTGACCTTATACTATAATAACAATATAATAATATCCAACAATTTTAAATACTAGAGATAATAATACGTTTATCTGACAAAACGTATGATTATATTAATCCTAGAAAGAAATAAATAGTATTTTTTTTTAATGGCAATAAATTAATACAAGGACAAAATATATTATCTACAATAAAAAAATACATAGGTGACAAACTAACCCGCGAGTTACAACCGTGTTAAACGTAGCGTAATGTTATATGTTATATTGTCTATATATCTTCGACCTCAATAAATGGGCTATCTAACGCAAAAAGATTTCACATCCGACTGACAAAAGTTAAACTCATCAAGTTAATATCACAAGGCCTAGACAAAACAAGTGTACAAAATAGTTCGGCTAACATGCATGATATGAATATAATGTATTAAGCCTACAGTACTCAAGAATAATAAACCTACCTACCTACCAGTTTTTTAATTTTTTAATTGTGTCTTTAGTTCCCAAGGTTTAACTCATCACAAACAAACCAATTTCAACTCTTTATAATAATAGTATAGATATCATTCTGTTAAATTAAAAGGTTTTATTAAAAAAACTGGAGATATTTTTAACTGTCAAAAAATTGTGAACGGCGACGAAAGCGCTTAAACTGCTGAACCGATTTAGATGAAATTTACTGTATGACTGAGTCCCGGGAAAGTCCACAGGCTACTTTAATTCACCCCTCGAAGGGTTACGAGGGCTGTCTCTTGAGTTATGTAGTTTGAAATAAGTATAAATATAGACAATCTAATAGCTTATTACCATTTGTTGTTTTTCAAAGAATTCTCCGCGGTATTTAATACACTTTTGCATGCGTTCAAACCAGTTTTTAATACATTTATTCCATTCTGAAGTGGGGATAGTCAAAATGGCCGATTTGTATGCTTCAACAGCTTCCTCGGGTGAGCTGAAACGTTGTCCACAAAAACTTTGTCAAACAAATCGTTAGGATTTAAGTTAGGGCTGATGATCTAATATTACGACAGTTTGGGTACTCAAAAACATCTTTGTTTGGCGAACTTGCATTGTCATGGTGCAGTACCATACATACATATAAGTCTTGAATTGATTTTTCCAAACTCTGTGATGACTCAGTGTATCAAACAAACAGTGATATACCAGTCAGCGGTAACCATCTTGCGATCTTCTAGTACGATAGTGACGAAGTGCCCTTTGCCACAAACGAGGTTACCAGTTCTTTAAGTGCTCCATGGGCGTGAGTTTGGTCGATTTTGGTTCATTCTGGAAGACCTTGACAGATGACTGGTACTTAGAATCTGGATCGTAAGCATATATCCAAGACTCCGTGGGCATTATATATGCCCACGGATGCCTCTACTTCACGGTATGTCACATGACGATCTTCGAGGATTAGTTGCCACCCTATTTCGATATTCTCTTGCGTCATGGCGGTTTTTGGACGACCTTCACGTGGCTTGTCACTGAGGCTAGAGTGCTCACGTTGAAATTCTAAATACCAGCATTCTATAGTCCCAAGACATGGTGCTGCATCACTATGCACAGAAGTAATCTCCTCACAGCACTGAAGTCGCGATAATCCCATTTGAAAGTTGTAGAAAATTCAATCATTACAATTTTACCGTGACATATATCTCATACTTATATATATATATATATATATATATATATATATATATATTTATGACGTAATTTGTTCAAAGGGAATAAGTAAAGTTACACGATTAATCGTAAGTAATAGAAATTGTTATTGGAACATTTTTCATCCATTAAACGGCTATCGTTAAGTCAGTTAATGCCTTAACTAATAAAGTTATAAACATTGTTCGATTTGCTATGAACCTTTCCATGAACTTGGTATTGATTTCCTGAAAAAGAGGGCAACGGCCACCGCAGAGCAATATGACGCAGTAGAAATGTCGACTTCTTTAGTACTTAAGTTCGAATAAAAAGCATATCATTATAGCACTTTTGACGTAGACATTAAGGAACACTATCGCTTGTAAATATACAAGTATATTACATACACGTTACGAACATCTGTCAGTATTAAGTAATAAACCATGACTCAATAAATACACTGTCACCGACTGCCGTAAACGCTATCGTAAACCAATAGTGGTTTTCCACAACCAGAAAGTGTTTTAAATGTTCATGGAAAAAACCATTAAATATTGCAACGATATTCTTTTGCTCTTTTTTTATTACTTACCTTTGTCCCTCGGCTTTACCCGCGTTAATAAACATTTTACAATACTAACATTTCATAATGAACTTTGTGTTGAAAACATTGATCTAAAGGAGCTAATAGCTATTAAGAGTGAAAACAAAAGTTTCACAGTCAATTAGATCAGAAAAGAGCTTGCGGTCGATAGGGTTATGCGCCAATTAGAGCCAGACAATTGCAAACACTTGTTATTCTGTGACGCCATTTAAAAACCGAACAAAAACAAATAGCGGTTGCCAAAAAAGTACCAACCCGCATTGGTACAGAAGAATAAACTTTCTCTAGAATCTAATTTGTATTTTTTAAGCTGTCTTTAGGTATTTTCGGCCATCTCACGCACACTAAGACAATTTGTAAGAACGAGTGTCACTTACACACACTAATACTCGCAGGTTATAATTAAGCGTGGAGGGGCGCACCTTCTTGAGTGAATAGATCTATAAGAATTATATCTTACATATTAATAGCCTAAGACGATTTTTGTCCCAGAGATTATGGGACGATAGCTGCACATAAAAGATCGGTTATAAGATCTCAAGCCATAGATTTGCAGAAAAAATAAAGAGAATTCTTGACTGCAATTAACTAAATTGTTCAAATTAAAAAAATATTAATTATTATAGAGCGAACAAGTTGATGGACGGTTAGAGCACAAGAAAAACTAATCATAAATGTTAACAAAATTAAAGTAAATTATTATCGACAGACTCCGATTCTAACTTAACTAATTTAGACTATTTGACATTAAAAAAAAAAAAACATTTAAATAAAATTTCATAATTTTGGCGCCAAATGTAGATGAGTGACTTAGAGTTTACATTGAAATGAAAACTAAACAAAACCTGTCATAGGTTTTGAAATTCCTAAGAAATATTTAAAAAAAAAAAACAAAATTTCGCGGGCGACCGACTTAGTTTACATTTTATTAAGATGAGTTTTAAACTTTACATGCTCGTCCCTCTGATTAGTCATACCCCAAAAAAGCGACAAGGAAATAGGACCGGTTCGAAATGTTATCCAATTCTTGTTATTTCATAGACATGGGTGTGTCCTATTTAATTCTGTGCAGATCCGTAACCGTAGAAGATGATTCGGGATATAGTTTCAAAGTTAAATCGTCTTATAAATTAATTAATTCTGAAACAGATAGGATTTATAAGCGATATCTCATATATTTAAAGAGTAAGTTGCAATGGCTCAGTGGTTCGAATACGTTAGTCTTGAGTGAACCGTGCCGAGATGGCCCAGTGGTTAGAACGCGTGCATCTTAACCGATGATTTCGGGTTCAAACCCAGGCAGGCACCACTGAAATTTCATGTGCTAAATTTATGTTTATAATTCATCTCGTGCTCGGCGGTGAAGGAAAACATCGTGAGGAAACCTGCATGTGTCTAATTTCAACGAAATTCTGCCACATGTGTATTCCGCCAACCCGCATTGGAGCAGCGTGGTGGAATATGCTCCAAACCTTCTCCTCAAAGGGAGAGGAGGCCTTTATCCCAGCAGTGGGACATTTACGGGCTGCTAATGCTAATGCTAATGAGTGAAGCTATCGGGTTTATTTCGAAAAATTTCTCTGATATCCATGTGCTTAATTTGTTAGGAAAAAAGAAAGGAATTAAAAATATCGCGAGGACTGACAAATGGGCCATCTGATGGTAAGTGGTCACCACTACCCATACACATTGGTGTCGTAATAAATTTTAACAATTCCATATATCGTTACCAACCTTGGGAACTGAGATGTTATGTCGCTTGTATAGTTACACTGGCTGACTCATCTTTTAAGCCCGAACACAACAGTATTAGGTATTGCTGCTTGGCGGTAGAATATCTGATAAGTGGGTAATACTTAGCCAGAGAAGCTCGCACAGAGCCCTACCAAGAAGAAAGTTGGAACAAATTTCCTCACATGTACCAGTCAGCGTTGGCCAACATTGTGGAATCTCCAAATCTTCTTCTCAAGATAAGATACCTTGTCCAATAGGTAGAAATTACACTCTTACTTAACTTTTTCTCTTTACTATGGATACCTACACATTCTTGTACACATCACGCTCTACTTAATATTTTCAACATGTGTTGTTTCTTACGATTTCAATATTTTTGAATGACGTCACTCCTTCATTGCATGTGTAGGGGATATTAGTATGTTTTACGAGGGAGCTGTCTATTCCAGGAAACTAAGAAACAAAATCAATTCAATAAATACAAATAAGAAACAATCGCACAACGCTTTTTAGAATACCAGTCTGCATTTCGTATATAAAATCAGGAGTTTATCCAGAGATTTTTTTAGTCAAATGCTACGGACCAATAAAGTTCTGAATATAAAATAATGAGAGGTACTGGAAGGCAGAATATATAGGACTTTTTTTTGTTATGTGTTAATAAAAAAACCTTGTTACCGGCTGGCGACACGTCTAACTATAGCTATGAACCAGCCAGAGACACCAGATGTTCAACAAAAAATCATCAATATCGGTCAATCCCTTACGAACACACACACACACTCAAAAAAATATATAAGAAAGATTATATACAAACACAAAATACAAATGACAAATAAAAAATCAAACACATTCATGAGAACATTCTAAAACCACCATTAACGTATAATACATAGATTAGGTAAAATGTATTTTAAGACAAAATTGTATAATCAACTAACGTACTTTGCTTGCCAATACAATATTAATTGTGTTAAGGAAATTACTTTGGCCGAGATCGGAGAGATAGTCCGAATAGATTACCCTCGAAATTTATTGTCTAAACACGTTTAAGATACGTTACCAAGAATTTCCTTTATTGGATATATCACTTAGTTTGTTCCACATTGCCATTTATATAATACGTAGTCGGTTGGTTATTGACTTAGATTTATTGGTTTTCTTTAATTTTCCTTGTACATATATTTACGTAGCTAATTAATTTAATGCAACGGCCTGGAAATGTCGAACTGCTGGGTCAAGAACCCTCTCTTTTCGATTAGATTTGATGCTTTGTAATTTATATGATAGACAGACTGTCGAAACTGAGTCTTCGTCGAATAAAATAGTAACCAACAGTGGGCCCCTAAGTTCACACACACTAGTAACGTGTTGTGACGCTTGGCGAGTGTCTAGCCTAAAAAAATTGGTATGCGTAGTCACGCATACCAATTTTTTTAATGGGGGTAAACGAGCAGAAGGCTCATCTGATGGAAGGTCCACCGCCCAAGGACGTCTGCAACACCGGGGGGATGACAGGTGCGTTGTCGGCCTTTAAGAAATGAGAACGCTCTTTTCATGAAGATTCCGAAGTCGTATCGGTTCGGAATGAATCGGATGAATTATAAACACAAATTATGCAAATACAAATTCGTTGGTGCCTCTCTGGGTTTAACTTTGCCATTATCGATAAAGATTGTTTTAACCACTCGATCGTCTTAGCTTGTATAAATTTACTTGTGTTGAATTATCAACTTAATTAATAATGTTGAAGTCTTAATTTATTATATAATAAACTCGACATGTAATCAAACTACCCTCATTTAATATATAAGTTCCTAAAAAAAAAATCTTCTACCAAACTGATGTTGGCTCTAAATTTAATTTATCTTTTTAAATGACATATCACGACTCAAAATTGCTTGTAAGTTTCTACTTGAACAAAGCATGTTTCTGTCCAGCTCCATAGTCCCTTTGACCCTACGTATTTTGTTTAACATTGGACAATAAGGGCATTTAACTGGCACTGATTTATCGGTTATCTTTGACTGCGGTCCATGCGTGACGGATGCCAATCAATCCCATTTGAGCCCTTTGTACTGTATTCCGTTGTAACGATTTGGAGAAATTGTAAAAATAGGATAAAATAGACTACATCCTGTCTACAGAAAATCTAGTTGTTCGATTTTTTTACTTGAAATATCGTTAACAATATTATAAATACAAAGGACTTGTTGTATATTTTGTCCATTTACGCGATTAAAAATGACGTATATGTTTATTTTGACGTTTAAGTTCAGAAAAGATAATTTATTCAAAAATATCGAGTAAGTATTTAGTTAAATAAAAACATTCTGTTATTACAAAAGGTCGTACCAAAGAGTTCCAATTTCAAAAGTGCAAAATTCCTATACTTTAATTGCAGTTCTTTTTTTTTATCATAACACTTTAAAAGTCTCTACTACTAACGACTAGCGGCTTTCAATGTTGAAATAAATAGAAATTAAATTTGAACCCTTGATATGTATAAATATGTATGTATGTTACATATAAGACATCATCTAATCCGAACTACACAACAATTCTTTATGTGGCAAATAGAAACAAAGTAAGTTTCTCTTTATCCAGCAGTGGCCGGAAACATAAGTTTTCTTTGTAATGGATTTACAAAGAAGCTTTTTTTTTCCTCTGTATAATATCGTATATTGTGACCTCTTTTTTAAGTTAATAAACGAGCAATAATCATTTGGGTCATGTTTACTCTAAACTTTTCGTGTAATTTCGTAAATGCTTTTTAAAAGAAACCTAAAAAATCTACCTATCTATCGCCAATCTTATTTTAAAATTGGTCGTATTGAATATATATATTCATAGTAAAATATATTATAGTGCTTTTCTATGATATAGGTGGCCAACGAGCAGCACCTGTTGGAAAGTGACTACCACCGCCCATAGACAACAACGCCTATAGTCAACACCGAGTGATTGCAGGTGTATCGCCGGCCTTTGAAATACATTCTCTCTACCCCTATTCTCATAATCCTAAGCAACAGCAATACAACACGACCGGAGAGAATTCAGACACAGGCTTCAAGGCTTCACGTGCTTTCCGAGGCACGGTGTTGTACACAATGAACTACCAAACATTTGTCTACTAAGAATTTGTTCAGAAAAAAAGCCAATATTTTTTATTGATCCGATCCAGAGGTTTGAACTCGGTAAATTTGAATCCGGTAGTCACGATATTTTAACTAAAAGAATTTGTTTTGTATGAATGAAAATGCGTATATGGCAAAAGGAAAATCTAATTTACTTATGGACTGCGTGATCGACTGGATGATAGACATGTGCACAGGAGAAACTGGTATAATTAGGGATAGAGATGAATGGAAGCGGAAACGCAAGGGCTTAGACTAAATCTCAATTAAAGAACATCCTTATTTCGTACACTTAGCTCCGACTTCAGATAAACGGCATACATCATAATATTTTAATCACAGAACATCAATCAGTAATAACAAAGCTGTTATACGGGTGCAGTGGCCGTACGCGACCGTGAGTCATCTGTCAAGTGCATTGGATGCGCGCGCGCCGATCGAATTAGACCGCGATAACATGTTAGGCGGTGGAGATTTATTTTTGGATGAGGTAAGTTATACTCTGTTGTTATTGAATACAATTTGGGATTTAAAGTTTAAGATCTTTTAACGGTATGGTTAAGGTTTATTATCTTTAATAGGATTAGAGAGCAGCTGTAATTTAAATTAGAGTGTCCAGATTTGTAATTTACTTATTATATATATTAATGATAATTGAAGTAAACGTGTTCTGGAGTAGACAGCGCGTATTGCTAAACGCAGCGTAAATGGTCTTTAAGCAATGGGATCGATGGCCAGAGAGGATAAAATCGATACCTTAATGGACGCGGATGGTGGTTCATTTCCAGCGAAGGAAAGCGTTTGGCAGAATTATTATTATAATAATTATGATGACACTAATATAAGTAAAATAAAAATACCCAGAGGCAATCTGATGGCATTTTACTAAAAGTCTCCAACGTTATAGACATAGTTTACAATCTGAATTAATATTCAGAGAATTTTTCAACAAGTAATAAGACAAGTAAATTGGATAAATCTTAATTTTTTGTAATCAGGATACATTTTAGAGAATAAGATCGCAGACACAACACAATTTTTTATATAAAGTATCAACAGAAACTTTATAAATTAACTTCAAGTTATATCTATCTGTTCCAATCAGATAAAACTATTTTCCTCTAACATCGAAAGTAAATCAAAATACTCGAATTCGTAAGAACAACATCCCTCTAAATTGCCAAACTTTCCGTCATTCCGAGATATTATTTCAGATGAATCCGAACTCACGAGATCCCAGCTCTCGACAGCAGCGGGAGCGATCCTTCTAAATATGGGTTTACCAACGGGGAGTTCGGATTTGGTTATTTTGCGAGATGACGATGCTGAATAACTAGTTCCTGATTAAAATTTCAGATCTGATTCATGGTTTATTTATTTTATTTGTTAGGAAAATTCTATCCATATTGCAATGTTAGAAGACTATTAACTAAATTGAATAGACTAACAGATAACTCTATAGTCTCAACAAATGGGATATTATTGGAAGACGTAAAAAATATTTATAGATAGATATATTTTTTTTTACTTTACTAAATTAGAAGAAAGCCCCTAGCTCTTATAAGTCTTATTAAGACTTCTATTATGCACTATTATTATTATTATGTTATATTATATATGTTTTTATTAAAGGCAGTATAGATCAATATTTATTTTGTAGATACTATATGGGTACGTATATGTTTTTTATATGGTTTTATATCTAAGTATGTACATATATTATTATATATTGTTAATTCATTATTAATTACCGCCTTCATGGTTTTCTGTTCGACCTAAAGGTTGACTGGCAGAGAATGCCTTTAGGCATTGAGTCCGCCTTTTGTCCCGTTTATTTTGTGGTGGTCAATAATGTATTAAAATAATTTAAAAAAAAATAGAAAACGAACGAATAGCAGAGATAAATTATAGCCGTAAAGACATTAAAATCAGATAATAATTTAATGATAAAAAGGATAAGTTAAAATAATTAATTATACAAATATTCTTATTAAGTTAAAGTATTTAAGGAAGAAGATAGGAAGTTCATTGATATCGTTACACATGCGAAGTACATCATGTAAATTGAGGTCAATGCCATCAGCCTGCAGTAATAAACAACGGACAATAAGACATTGTTTTTGCCTTTCGTTTTCAAACTTAACTGATTCTGAACACGAATTATAATTTAGACGAATTTTTATATCTTAATTAAATATAAAAATACGTTGTATGTAAATTAAAATTTTTGAATAATTACGAAATTATGATATTAATAAAAACTAGTATATTTTATACTATTTAAGTGTTATGAGCAATTTAAATAAAATCAAAACTTTTTAGGAAATTTATTTTTATATGTATATATATATATATATATATATATATATATATATATATATATATATATATATAAGAGTAATAAGAGTGTATATACATAAGAGTAATTATTATTTCCATTTCGACTGTTGAACAGAATTCTTTTACAATATGACTTAAATTGTTTACTTATACATTTCGATCGACTGCTTAATTAAATAAGACCTTAAATAAAACCTTGAAACACATTTAAATGTCTGAAACCATTCAACTTAGCAATTATACGCGGTTAGTTAAAATTTTCAGAGTTAATTTAATTTCACGCCATACCCGTCAGTAAACGGTTGAAACGACTTTAACATCATCAATTAGTTTAACTATTATTTAATAAGCTCGATTATTATACAGAATACGTTACGTAATTACCGATGGTAAAGTTTTGTTGATGATTTTCGTCAATGTGATGTTGCTCTACAATGGTTTGCAGGACAATGGACACAGTATAATCACTGACAGAGACATAATATCTCACGATTTCAAGTTTCATCTTTTTTCAGTACTTACGTCTATTAGGTATTTGAAATCCGATAAACATTACATTTTTTTTACATTAGCAGTCTAGATTTTCCACTGCTTTGCTAAGGCCCCTCTTCCTTTGAGGAGAAGGTTTGGAGCATATTCCACCACGCTGCTCCGATGTGGGTTGGTGGAATACACATGTAGCAGAATTTCGTTGATATTAGACACATGTAGGTTTCGTCACGCTGTTTTACTTCACCGCCGAGCACGAGATGAAATATAAACAAAAATTAAGCACATGAAAATTTAGTGGTGCCTGCCTGGGTTTAAAGCCGAAATCATCGGTTAAGATGCACGCGTTCTAACCATTGGGCACCTCGGCTCATCCGATAAGCAATTAGCTCTAAAAACAGGTATAACAAAACCACCGAACTTTTTCACCCTTAACACACAATTGACATAACTTTTCATGTTAAAATACTAAATCCAACACTCTTTTCTACTTTATATATACATGTCAAACTTCTCTGACATACTTGGTTTCTATAAAATATTTCTCCCATAATAAACTCCCATTCAATCGTACCTTAAAAGTAACCTAATTTGTCTGAAACATAATATTCCAAATAATGTTAAACGATTATATTGTTTAAATTTCGAAAACTGCAAGAATTAAATTAAAGAATATTACACTTGGAATTGCAAGGCATTTGTCGGCCAGTTACCCCTTAAATGATGATTGCATAAAAGTTCCTAGCGTCCGGAACTGAGTTGAGTATGCTTTATGAAGAGTTCTCGTTTCATATCCTCCCTATCCGCAGAACCTTGTATAAGTTTAAGCGTACTTTGTAATAACCTCGTTTCTGTGTATTTTACTTCGTAACTGGGGCTCAGCTAAGACTAACACTACGATGAATAACCTAAAGATTCACTTCACCAAGAACTTCTATTATACTTTCTTAGATAGTAACAAATATTTACGAGCGTTTGACGTCAATTATATACAAGCAACGAATAACAAAATTATATTTATATAATATCTATCTAGATATCAAGATTTATCAAGATTATATAGATGTTGAATAATTTGAATTTCTTTGTCAGTGATAACAATTCCTGCGTTCGTTATTATGTAAATTATTGAACATACAAATTTTAGCAGAATTTCTACCTTTTTAATAATATACGAATTAATTTAAAAAAAAATATTATAATATGTCAATACGAAATATAATTTAATCAAACAATATGACATATATTTACATCAGATTACTGCATAAAAAAAAATACAATTTTACGTCATTGTCAGTATAGTATTGTTCTATTTAATAAATTATCATTAAATATTACGGCGAAGATTGCAGCTGTAAATATATTTCTTAAAATACTTTCTCCAGGTACCATTTAAAATATAAATACGGGGTAAATCGATTGTGATAATAAAGCGTTGGAGTGTAAAGTGTTCGCGGTCACTTCACACTGTTGGACCTCGTCCATTACACTATACGAATGCTCCTTAGACGAGTCGATATATTCAAGTATACGGTTCTAATGTTTTTCTTTTTCCTTCTACTGAGCCATAGGATAAAATAATTCGTTTCGTAATATCAGGCACTAACTATTTCCTGGATAAC
The DNA here is from genome assembly GCF_905147765.1 of Vanessa atalanta. Classification (NCBI taxonomy): domain Eukaryota; kingdom Metazoa; phylum Arthropoda; class Insecta; order Lepidoptera; family Nymphalidae; genus Vanessa; species Vanessa atalanta. Next base: position 5,094,631 of record NC_061895.1, read on the forward strand.
ATGAGCACGAGTTGATCTTTATTTTCTACAATAACTTTCTCCGAAATAAACATATGTACATCTTCTTGGAAATATTGGAAAATATCACAATATCATCGGCCAACCGAGGAAAATATAATGTCGCTCATATTAAATTTCATATTTAGTTTATGTACGTCGAGTATTAATACAATTTATAAAAATCTAGACGTTTAAAAGTAAAACTTTTCGTGGCGAAAACATTTTAGTTGAATTACAAATCTCTCTCAAAACTACAAAATTCACAGTTGAATTTTAGCGAAAGTTAAAGCATTACGCTTCGAATTTTAAATTGACTTAAGGAGAACTATTTGTTAAGATTTTAATCAAACGCTTCGTTAAATTTTCCGTATTTATCTTTCATTCTTCGTAATATAATTTCATTCATGACATCTTAATTACATTTATATCATTTAATAATGAAGACAAACAAGAAAGAGGGCTCAATGATGAGAGGTCACATACAACCATAGACATTGACGCTTTAGAAACTATTGAATAAGTTAGGTTGTTATGTCATTTAATATCACTGCTTCTCTGGTTCCCACAACCACAAAAATACGAATTATTGGTAATCAGCGTCATATGTGAGTGTGTGAGTGAAGTAACTTACATAAAGTCCTATCACCAGCAAGAATTAACCATACAAACATTTTAAAATAAAGTTACTTGGTGGTAGGGCTTTGTGCAAACCCGTCTGGGTATGTACCACCCACTCATCAGATATTCTACCGCCAAACAGCAGTACTCAGTATTGTTGTGTTCCGGTTTGAAGGGTGAGTGAGCCAGTGTAACTACAGGCACTTGGGACGTAACATCTTAGTTCCCAAGGTTGGTGGCGCATTGGTGATGTAAGGAATGGTTTATATTTCTTAAAACGCCATTGTCTATGGGCGGCGGTGACCACTTACCATCAGGTGGCCCATTTGCTCGTCCGCCTACCGATATCATAAAAAAAAAGACGACGAAGACAATAGTTCTCAATAGAAAACTGATCTATATATAAAGTGCCGTAAATGCATCAGTTGGAAAACACGAAGGTATTAAAAAGAAAGGAGATTGCAATAATTGTTCATTGGATCGTGAAACGAGTCGGTCGTCCGCAACTGCGTCACCGCGGTTCGTACCCTTGTTTATTACTTAACGTGTCATATCTTGAAACCTTTTACTCCCACGGTGTAAGAAAATGAAATTTTCCTTTCAAATTTGTCACCACATAATAAATATAAAAGAGCGATGTATGTAGAGGCGTCATAAGGATATTAAATATCACTTTCGCTTTTAGATACATTATTGTTGCTGGTTTACTATATTTATCAATGTTTTTTTTTGAATATTTTATACTTTTAATTCGTGCTGCTTAATACGGATGGTAAGCGAATCAATTACATGATGATGATGAAGATGGCCCAGTGGTTACAACGCGTGCATCTTAACCGATGATTGCGGGTTCACACCCAGGCAAGCACCACTGAATTTTCATGTGCTTAACTTGTGTTTATAATTCATCTCGTGCTCGGCGGTGAAGGAAAACATCGTGAGGAAACCTGCATGTGCAAACCTGCATTCTTAGGCCTTGTAACATACCACTAATATTTATAAAAGTTTCAAAATTTTCGTTATTGTGTTGAAAATCATTCATAGCGTCAAAATATTTAGATAAACACGGATGATCGAGTCAATTCTCCTTACTGATAGGCAACTACTGACCCCGATTTACTACGTCGCTCCTAATGAATTATTACTGGACTGGAAAATTGTCTTGATGAGTTTTGTCACCGACCTTTTGCAACGTCTGCTGCTCTTTGAAAACTGTTTCATTATGAATTAATGAGTGACCTTTGCAATGTTTCAGTCTATATATAATTTAAATTGCCAGGTCTGATTAAGCATTCAAAACGAATATTTTAGTAAGTAAATATAGCCGAGATGGCCCAGTGGTTAGAACGCGTGCGTCTTATCCGATGATTTCGGGTTCAAACCCAGGCACACACAAACACCACTGAATTTTCATGTGCTTAATTCATGTTTATAATTAATCTCTAATTGTCTAATTGTCAAGGTGTGTCAACGAAATTCTGCTACATGTGTATTCCACCAACCAGCATTGGAGCAGCGTCGTGGAATATGCTCCAAAACCTTATTCTCAAATTGAGAGGAGGCCTTCGCCCAGCAGTGGGAAATTTACAGGCTGCTAATGTAAAAAAAAATAGCCTTGTTGCCTAAACTTATTTAAAAAAAAACTTGGTTTACTATTGTTAAAATAAAAAGCCTAACAGGCAACCACGGGTCGCAGTCAGTTGAGAAAGAGAACATTTCATTCTTTTCTTGACTACTGCTTGCGATGGAAGAGTTTTTTTCAGCACATCCAGTTGTCAACGAAGAACTACTCAAAAAGAGTAGTTGCGACTTAAGATTATCTTTTCACCCAAACTATTACAAACACACAACTAGGCGCTAAATATCGATACAGTAAAATGATCCTTAAAAATTTCCGGTAAAATATACTCTTACGGAACCTTTAAACTTTTTTATCATTTGTTTCTTTTACTCATTCAATCTGTTCTTTACGCATATGTTGTACAACAAAAGAATACATAAATGAGTCTATCAAATCACAAACAGCATAGCAACAACTGAAATCAACATCCTTCTCTCAAAATCTATCGACGAATTCACAATGCCACAACAATCAAAAGTTTTCCAATTACGTCAATCTATCAACGACATAGTTCTTTCCAAATAACAAAAGGTAAGATAAATACTTCGAATGACTTTCTTAAGAAATTTTTGATTAAACTTTAATGAAGAATCAATCAATACTATCAATATTTGTTAAAGCGTTTGGTTAGTACCCAGTGGATTTATATGACATCACAGAAGTTTTTCCTCAACGTAAATAGCAAACCTTATTTTAGTAAATTTTAACAGACTATTTGTAAATAATCTTTTATTATTATTATTATTTTTTTTTTAATTAAACGTGTCATATCCTCTGTATATTGCTTTTTATATACTTTTTTTCTATATATTTAATGTTTGTAAGTTTTATCACTTATCCGTTCCTGAGCCGTTGATCTGATTGTCATGAGTTCATGATAGAGCGAGATCAACGTTTCTATGCAAGCTGTTGGATTACTTAATAAATAAATCAATATAGTCTTGGCCTAAATATCCTTATAGTTTAGTAGATCTAAACCTACTTGACTAAAAATAACTGATAACAATATTTAATTCAGTTAATCAAAATAATAACTGGTAAGTATTTTCTTTTCATCGAGCAACAACCGTTAAACTACAGAGTATAATTGAATGTCAATGACAATTCAGACTAAACTAACATCACACAATTGAATAAGCCAATGATGCAACAGTCATTATCACAGTTGCAGTATTATCATTGTTTAGTAAACCAGACTACGCTGAACTCTTTGAGACTGACGTGATTTAATTAGCTCTGTGAAACGCATGGCTCTCATCAAATTGGGTGCATTGTACACCTGAACCAGATTACCTTGAGCTGTTAGATCGTTTATGTTTATTTCGATGTTGTCATATCTTAAGAGAGCATCAAAGTGCAAGTAGTTTTGGTCGTAGTGCACCATAACAACGCTCGGCCTCTTTCGCAGCTTTGTAAACTAGTTACATTATCAAGATCGTACCGATTCTATTCTATTTAATGTTTTTACCCACGTGGTTAATTTTTAAGTTTAATAGAAAAACAGTTACGTATATACAAATTTAAATGAACGTGTTATGACTTTTATTTCCGTTTTTTTTTTTTTATTATTCGTTAGTAGGAAGGTTCTGGACTCACATTAGTTCGCATCATCATCGGATTTAATTTATTTCCTTCTAGCTATTAAATTCACAATATATAAATTAAACTATACTAGGTGGTGATAAAGAATACAAACTGTTATCAATGTTAGTTTAATTAAAATCCATTATATCCGTTTCGTTTGATGCGTATTAAAACTTACCCACAAACACCATTAAAAACTCTACTATTAACAAAGCGTCATTCCTATTTCGACCTAAGTTTAATTTAATCTTTAACACTCAAACTTACAAACGCCCTTTTAATTCTGAATTATTTGACAACGACAAAAACATTTACAAAGGCTGTGAACACTTTTAATGTATTCCTTTTGTAGCTTATATTTTAACTACGCTAAAATGGTATGACCGCATCGTATATACGGAACTATGGTTGTTGTAAACAAAAACCATACCTTTTACGCTGTTACCAATTTAGGCACCGGCGCCATATTAGAAATATTTTCGGCTAAGATAATAGTTTAGTGTGGACATTGAACTTATCATGTATTCATCTTCTGAAGATGGAATTGAGTGTCATCTAGTCTTCCTGAACATTAAGAGATCAAGGTTCGACTTAATTACTTAGCTAAACTTTCTGGTTAAATTGTAGGCTAAGTAACAAGTAAATGCAATGATAATTTTACGTATTACGTTGAAGTAAATAATGCCGTAAGAAAATATTTGTTTCTTTAAAATAAATTACGAACGACATAATCGACTATACTAAACTCATTAGAATCCGTCCCGTCGTTCGTGCAAACTCAAGCGTTTATAATACTACCTAGCTACCGATCCCGGCTTGACACGGGTACAATAAGGATTGGAAATCAATCATAAAAACCCAAAAAAATGTTTTTGTATTGTACATATAAACCTCTTGAATCACTTTTGTTATTAATAAAAACAGAATTAAAATCTGTTTCGTAGTTTTAAAGATGTAAGCGTACAGACGGCGGGAAAAGACTTCGTTTTATACTATGTAGAGATACTTTACGCGCAATATACGTTGACCGGTCCGAAATTAGAAACGGGGGGGACTTCGGTGCTATACTGTATGAAAAAAAAAGCGCAGGCGGTATGACTTAGAATAGACCACACTAGCATAAAACAAATATAAATAAACATAGATATATGTATAACACTATTACGAACAGATATATAAATAGTTTCTGATCTCCATCACATCTTTTTTCATTATCGTGTCAGAGGACCCACTTTATGCCACGATGCGTAAAAGATGCGCAACCCTAGTGCGTAGTCAGTGGCAGCACTAACAGCATACTAAGGATGATCGCCAGCAGACTTGATTGCTTGTATATCAATCACTGCTGTGTAATCTCTAACGGAATGACGCGGCAGTGATTGTTAACAGTTCTTTTTATTTTTGTTATTGTTCTCTTTAGTATTATTTATTGTACTAACACTAGGAAAAGATAATTGTTACTAACAAAAATTGGCATATAGCCTGAAATAAATGATTATTATATTGTACGTATACTAAAAACTATGATAAAATAATATATTTAATATTATAAATAACTCAAAAGAGCGCAAAAGAACAAGAAACGCATAGGGCTAGTGCATCGGGTAGGCCGGGTATACAGGGGGGGCGGAGATCGTTTGATACAATTATGTTTTAATACGCCATATTTTAAAATTATATTACGAGATAAACTTTAATAGTACCTCTGCGATGTTAAAGCGGATAAATTTAATAGCTTTATTTATAAATAATTATAAAATGTAGTTTTACCATGTAAACGGAGTTTTAATTTTACTTATTTAAAAATAGAAGCTTATAAAATAAATTATTCATTATTTATCTGTATCTATAATAATACATATTCGTTAATTGTAAAATTGAGCGATGTTTATTTTTAATCTGTGATTTATGTATGGTAATTATATTATACATTTAAGTATGAAATCAATATTTAAATGTATTGATTCCAAATAATACACTTAGAAGACAACGTTAATAAAATATAAAAGTACTCTATTTCATAAATAAATTTATGTTTTCTGTATGAAAATCAACACCAAACTATCTCCTTCAATAAATAATTCCTTTAGTTAATAAAAACAGATCCTAACAGATACCTAAACATATTTACTAATATTATAATCTGTGAGTCTGTCTGTTGCTCTTTCACAGCCGAACCACTGAACCGTATTCGATGAAATTTGTTACGAAGCAAACTCCTTTATAACGACCAACCAATACAGCTACTACGACTAGTATAACAGTATAAAAGCCAATGAGAAGCCTGCAGCTTTTTTGAAGGCTGTTAACAAACGATATATATATATATATATATATAAGTTACACAACAGCAATACGTATTTTAACATATAAATACCTAATATATATAACAAATCAAGGTCATATACTAAGTGACTATTTATCCTGTTATTGCGTATAGGATTTTCTAGTAATTAATCAAAATTAAATAAATATATTGAATTGTTTGTGCGAGAACTTCGAACAATGAAACCGCGTTTTGAGAACTATAATAGTGATTGAATCATATTTTATCATTACATTACATTAAAATCCTGCACTTTTTTTTCATCAAAATCGTTTCAGTGGTTTAAGCGCGAATAGGTAACAGAGTGACTTTCGCATTTATAATACTAACAGATTTATTTATGACTAATAGCTAGTATTTTAAATAGAAATAAACGCACTTTTTATTTAAAAGAAATATTAGTACACAGACTAAGTCGACTTAGGAACTGTTGGAGCACATATCTAGGTCATTCGTAAACAAAATCGAAACTGTTCCGGTCTAATCGTGTCTAACTAAAGTAACATTTACACACGAGTTTAATAATAAAGTCACAGAGACACTACACTTATGATTTTTTGTACTAGTTATTAACTCAATTCCCGTAGCATATAATCTATACATATAATAAAATTGGAGTGTAAGTTTGAAATATTAAAATAAACCATTTTTAATAAATGCATATGTATGTATACACGGTACATATACCAAAATAACATTTTTTACAATTTTTGTCTGTCTGTCTGTTTATTCCGGCTAATCTCTGGAACGGCTGAACCGATTTCGACGGGACTTTCGCTGGCAGATAGCGGATATAATAAGGAGTAACTTAGGCTACTTTTATTTTAGAATTATATATATATAGAATAACAATAAAATCATGTTACAATATACATACAAATAACTAAAATTCAAAAAACGCGCACGAAGTCGCGGGCACAGCTAGTAGGTACAATATATAAACATTCCTCTGCCGGATCTTCTCGGTTGAATTTAATTTCTTTACATTTAATTCAACACTAATATGACAGTTCAAAAGTACTTATATGAGTCTAATTGAATAAATATTTTGAATTTGATCAGAAGCTCCTCTTTCTTAAAGAGGTTTTTAGTTTCCTCCATCTCACTGGTCCAGTGCGGGTTGGATACATATGTTGCCGACTTTCATACGTTACATGCAAGTTTTACCACGCGCACTCTTTAACCGATGAGCTGAGATGGAATATAAACACAAATTAAGCACTACAAAGCCAGTGGTGCTTAACCGAATTCTAACTCGTCATACTTGCGCACTATCTACGGGAAACCTTTTTTTCAAGCAGGGAAATCATCAAAGATATCCCTAGTCCTATATGGACGGACCACCCGATGGTAAGTGGTCACCACCGCCCATGGCCATTGACGCTGTATGAAGTAATAACCATTACTAACATCGCATCAATGCTTCTTCAAATCGGAACACAACTATACTATATTTTACTGTTTGGCGGTAGAATATCTGATAAAAAGGAACCTGCACAGACGCAAAACCTCTGCGATGATGAATATGATTTACGAACTGAACTATTTCACAAAATGTATTTTGAGCAAGTCTTTATCAATACCGTCACGGTACAGAGACAACAAGGAATTGTTGAAAACCACCGTTACCCAAGTATGATTGATGTATGATATTAACACGTGCTTACAACGCGTTTAATTTAATTTGATTAATTTATAGAAATCGACGGATTACGCTCAAGTACTCAATACTCTGTATTCGAATTATAAAAAAAAAAAAAGAACTTATAATGGTTCGAGGCAATCCTGACAGAATTCGACCAGTGCAGCCGTTGTAAAGTTAGACTACCCATCTGCGCGGGAAATTTTATTGACGACAAGTGTGCGCAAACATAGGTATGCTCTCTATTCCTATCTTAAACCTATGGGTTAGCAACCGTTAAGAGAGAGGAGAGAATAAAAACGCCGACCATCAGATTTACATGCCTCCTTCTCTTTCTTACTTGCACGGGAGTATTTACAGAACAGTCCAACTTTAAAACATTTATTGTTCGTAGGACCTTGTAATCTCCCTTATAACCTAGCCTTACTATATAATGGCTCCGAAGGCATTTATATAGTAAATACTAGTAAGCATTATATACTATATACTACAAACAGCTGCAGTACAGAGATGTAACTTGTGACGTTTATTTGCATCGTAATTAAAGCGTTGGATTATTTTATAAAAAAACTTGATGAATCAAATATTAATGTATATGACGTATCAAGCATATCTTCTTTTGATATACATATATATATATAACATCAACGGAAGATAGTAAAGCTACCAAAAATATAAATTATAATATAACGCGCGTGTTTAGAGTTTAAGTCACCGTGTGCATACATCATAAAGTGTGTCACCGGCTTTATACTCGTACACTTAAAGTAAATGACAATGACCGAGATCGTGGTCCTTTTCTCCTTCGAGATCAACGTCTCGGAATAAATACTGTCGCAATTCCGAAGTCGATTTAAGCACGACTTGTCGTTCGAAAATGAGGGTATTTTCACTTTTGACGGGTTAACGTTACACTTGAAAATATATTAAATTGTATTTTTTTAAACTACGAACTTGACTCCATCGAAATAATTGATTTTGAAAAATACAGTAACGTAACAGCATATTATTGTACTACTATTTGGCTTAGTTCTACATTATGAAGACATGGTCTGGAGCTTCCACTGCGCTCCTATGCACGTTGGTGGATTCTTCCGCAATATATAGGTTTCCTCAGGATGTTTTCCTTCACCGCTGAGCCTAGATGACTTATAAACACAAATTTAGCACATAACCGACAACTGGGCCTATATCTAAAAGTATATAAAATTTAAAAATATAAAATGAAATATAAAATGATACCTATACGTACCGATATTAATGAAATTTAAGATAATTGCATCAGCATGCATGCATGCTATCATACTATAGCCTATTTCAATGGAAAAAATAATAAATATTAAAAATGAACCCCAGATTTACGTGATCCATGCAATAACTCAGACAGCTACTAGATAGTTCTTGGTTAATATATTATATCTTATTGTTATATCTTACTATACTTAACTACATATTTCCACTTAAATTTTACGTCCGATAACATCTTCGTCGACGGAAAAGACGCTATTTTTTCGCAAATGAATATCATAGATTAATATTCAAGCTCTCAACCAATGATATCGTGTTAATTTGATGTCAAATATTGTTTATTTTGCTTTTAACCTCTTTACGATAAATGTAGGCCAAAGTAGGCAAGTGGGCTACCTGATGGTCATCACCGCTCATAGACAATGGCGCTGTAAGAAATATTAACCAGTCCTTACGGCAGCAACCTTGGAAAATAAGATACGATATATCCCTTGTGCCTAGTTACACTGGCTTACCCAACCGTCAATCCGGACCACAGCAACACTAAGTATTGCTTTTTGGCGGTATAATATCTGATGAGTGGGTGATACCTACCCAGACGGGCTTGCACATAAAGAAAGAACGACCAAGACCTATCAACAAGTAGATGAAATAAGTTATATATACAAACAACATTAATAGGATAGTATTAGTATATGCAGTAGTCAAAATAAAATTAAGCATGACACTTTTGCTAAAAATTGTTATAATATCAAAAATCAAGATAACCACGTAACAGAGCTTACGGCCGTTAATGGATCTTCTATTATAAAGGCGGGAATGAATGAGGCATGTGACGTCACGATATGGTTCAATTCCATATGTGGTGTGTATGTGTGTGTGTTTGTGTGTGAACATGTAAACAGTGTTTCGCCACATGTGTGACAGATAAAAAATAAAGTACAAGCTTAGGGCGTTGCTCTGAACGCTAAAGGAATACTAATTTTAGATTATCTCTTAAACTTATCTAGAGAGCTGTTTTCTCTTATTCACCAGTTTCTCGGTAATTAGTTACAGTAAATGAGCTCGAAAATATAACATTGATTATATTTTATCCATTGTATAAAATTTGAGAGATTAAAAATTTATAAGGTTGTTTGCGAAACAGTTAGCTAAGTTTATGTAAATGAATACGAGTTGCTGTGAAATTTATTGAAAGTTGATTATAGCGAAGGTTACATCAAATATAAAAGAAATTGGTAATAAAACCTTTTTTCTAAAACAAGAGACGAGATCTTTATCTAACTGTGAAACATTGGCGGGCATTTTTCATCCTCATATTCAAGAATAAAATATAAATTTAGGACCTTAAGTTTGATTTATAGAAACATCATGTTCCAACGTAACATATATATATAAACTAAATGAGAATATAAAAAAAAAATCATCGACGTTAGCATGTTTTTTTACTGTGCATAGAATAAATGTACTCTATGTTAACACTTTATTTAAAACGAGAAGCACAAGTACGTATTTATAATGCCTCAACGGACTCGTGTTACAATGATTCTTTATCTGTGCTATATCTAAATCGTAAATCAGTCAACCGTCTTTTACTGCGCTAGTTTATTTTACTTAATTTTCTATACATTGTCTGTTTCTACGAATTGGAATCATTTTATATACACTATGAACACTTTTTGAATGACAACTTATCACTATAGTATCTAAATAATTTACTTTTTCGATTCGCGTCACAATTTCTGTTTGTTAAGCAATTCTATAAAAAGTATCGAATGCTTTGACTATTCATTAAAATTATACGTACGTTCGATTTCACATACGTTATTTATCGTAGAACATACCCATCATGGAGTCCCCCTTCCATGATGGGTATGCCTTGTCTTTCCGATATCGTAATCACATCGCCGACAGTACAGTAGCCATAAAACATAAGCGTAATGAAATACCTACCTAATAATAAATGATAATATTGAAAGTACACTTTTAATATAATTAAAATGTTTATTTTTTTAATCATTTATTTCACAAATATATATATTTTTAAGGTATTTATGACAATCTGATTGGTGTAATTTTTTGTACATTATGTATAATATTAATAATAATACTGGTGTATGGATGTGCACAATATTTGAACAAAAAAAAAAATTGACAGATCGAAAGAGACATCCTATAATTTTCTTATACACGAGAAAAAGACAGCATTACATTAACACCACACAAAGATAACATAATTTGAATTCTTTACAATAAGTATATTTTAATAACTGGATACAATATAATCAAGATATGTCTATTTAAGAATATACTTTAAAATATAAAAAGCAATTTTGCCTATCGAGTGTTAAATTATGATAAAATATTCAACACTCGTCACTCATTTAGAGACAATTGTTACTCATATTAAATAATATAAAGTTTAAAATGAGAAATAATTAAATTTATTTTATTATAGAGTTGCGTCATTTTAAACTGATATTCGGTATCACATATTCCTATATATAAAATACATTATACTATTCATAGTTTTTGTTTAATAGCTTATATTTGTGAGTTTATTTTGCTTTATAAACATTTCATATCATTTTAATAATAATGAATTTGATATACTAAAATTAAAATCAATAATTAAATTTTCAACCTCATTTTGATTTTATTTATTTTATTCCATCAACAAATAGTATAGAAATATCAATAATAACACTCTATTTTTGGATATAAATTATGTCAGTATTATATCTTATGTTTAACTAACATTGCAATGGAATAATAATAAAATTAACTTAAATATGTAGATATTCAAGTTAATCATTTTATTCAATAGTACAAAAAATAATTTACCATAGATAATTAAATTATTTTGTTTTTTTTTTTTTTAATAATGATACCTGGAAGAAGAATACTTTTATCATATCATATGCTTTTCTTAAATAATTTATGTTCATATTAATCAGTACTTCTAAAAAAGAATTGTAATCATATTAATTAAAAGGTCATTGTATGTATGTATTTTTATTATTACTTCTTCTCTTGTATGTATTTTGTTATCAAATGTTTGTTGCTTACTAACTTTTAAATATTATAACAGGAATTTTATGAAACCTAACTTTTTTTTCATAAATATTAGGCAGCAAAACAAAATTATAAATTCCCAAAATAAAAACTAGTTGCATTCTTATATGAATTGTTCAACTGACAATAAAATTAGTCATAAAATATTTCCAGTGCCTTGTCTTAAAAAAAGCATAAATTAAAAATATAATCAAGTAAACAATCTCCTTTGTTTATACGTCATAAAATCTTACCATATTAAGACATACAGTTAAGTATGAGAAAGTTATTTTAATTATTCATTATGGCAACAGCCAAGAAACACAACTGTAAAGATAAACAAAAAATAAAACTTCTCTAGCATACTTCCAATCGATCTTGCGAATCTACTAGTTAGTTAATTGGCCAGAACCACTAATAATGCAATAGAAAGAAATAACTTGAATGTTTGAAGACAGTAAACGATGTAAATCGGACGTAATCATGCGCTTAATAACACAAGAAATAAACGCTATTTACGGTATGTGTCGTTGCGAAATATTGTCGAAAATATGTAACAAAAAGTCCTGAAGCGTGTTAAAAACCAAAAAGCTGCACGATCCCGAATAAAAGGGGGTAAATATCGATTGTACTCACCATAACAAGACAGCCGGCAAACTTGGTTTAACACAGACGATTTTTGACTACTACAGCATGTTTTTAACACGAAAATGTTAACTTAACAACACCTAAATCACTTCACTTAAACTTGAGATAAACAAACCCACAATTTTGTATCAATGTCAGTCACAACATTTAAAAAAACAAATAGCATCTACACGAGAAATGTATTTCGCACAAACGACACAAGCCACTTCCAATAGAAGCAGTAACTGACTGTCAGAAATTGAACAAATCGGACCATAGACACGCGCTTTGTTCTGTATTGACTACAGCGCTACGAGATTACTTTTCATATTACCCTACTAAATAAAAATGCCATTACCATGGCTAGAACTTCTTACTTTTATGAAAGCATTCTTTATGGTCGTATTATATTAACGCCATCGATTAGATTATTTTGTAGCTAATTCGAATTTACAAAACAAAAAAGAGAGCGACATCTGTTAGATACGACTTGACTTATGTTAAATCGTATTTGAAAGATTACCTTCTGGTAATCTTAGTACAAAATACGTTCAATAGATGGCGCTTTGAGATTAAAATTTATTATTTATTTATTAATAATCTACATACATTAAACTTAGATTGTTAAACTAAGATTTACTTGTGTGTCAGGTATTTTTTTGTTATTTTATTATAAACCGAGTAGGTATTTTAGTTATAATGTTAATATAAACATAATTGTTAACGTAGGTACCTATTGATAATTTTTTTTATTCACCTATATTGCTAGTCACTCAGAGCACTTTTTATTTTAATCTTATTTTAAAACTGATACGAAAAACCTGACCGAGTAAAGTGCTAATAAATATATAGCTTTAACAAAGTTTATTTAACGCCACGGTCAGTTCCCATCACAACCACAATCCTATCCTACAATCACACTTTTTTTTAACTTTTTGGGATCGTAAAGTTTTCGGGAGGAGGTTAATGATAAAAAAACGGCTGGAACCAGAAATGAACGGTTTCGTTCACTTCCGCTAGAAATGACCGCTGGGTCGCATTGTAGGCGCGAATTGTACTTGGAAAGATATTGAGAAGTTATTTATAGCACATATTTTATCTATTAATACGCTATGTTAGCTAGCACATTTTTAAAAACTAGTAAGTTCTTACCTAATTATTCGAAATTCGAATTTTGTTTAAAAGCGTTTACAAAGTAATTTTTTTTAAATTATCTATGGTATAATTCTTTATCATACCATACATACGCGTTGGAATTATCGAAAAAAATAATTAAATATAAAGACTTTTAAGCTCGACCTTTTAATTCTAGTTTACATTACCGACTCCACTTCATTCGTTACCACGGCGTGAAGAATGTTATTAAGTGGATGAATAGAAAAAAGATAAAAAGAAAATATCTCTATCTATCGGCTCAGACGTGATAATTAGTGGATATGGAGTCAATGTGGCGTCACGGACCAAAGCATTCCTATACTCCTTATACACGATACTAAATCCACATAAAATAGGTAACTTTGAGTTGTATTTACTGAATAATACTCTACGGCTCTACATGAATAATTTAAAGTAACTTTATATTGTATAGATAGATATTAAATTCTAAGTCAATTCTACCACTGCTTAGTGACAGTACCCGGGTAGGTACCGCCAAACAGCAATATTTAGTATTTATATAGTATAGTATTGGAGTTGTAAGGAATGGTTGATATTTCTTACAACGCCAACGTTTATGCCGTATGGCCGCCTACCAAACTTATCAATAAAAAAAGGATATAAGTAATGTATAAAGTACATAGTGTACATATTATGTATAACCTACTTACACTGTCAATACGAGGCAAGCAATGGTCCTAAAATGCTCCCGTGCACACACTATTCACCTTCCAAATTCAACTGCCTGTTATTAACTCACCTATATTATTTAATTAGTGTCAAAGAGCAATTAGCTACTGAATCTCTTGTGAGTCAATATCGGTAAAATGGATATCGTTTACCGTTGGTAGCTTAACATTTAATATAGTTATGTAAAATGATGATTGAAAAGAACACGTTAGAGCCTCCTCGATTTAGTATACTAGCTGTCGCCCTCGGTTTCGCTCGTGTTTTAGATTTTGGTCGTCACTTAGAACAGGCATAAAAATGTAGCCACACTTCCCTGGGGGTTTCAAACTTCATAACAAATTTTATCCAATGCAGTTAAATTTCCGTAGAAGCGTAACAAATAGATAAGGTTATGTTCGATAATATGGCTAAAGATTAAGATTTTAGTTTTTATAAAGAAACAGTAAAGGAACAATTATTATTTTATTTTATTTTGTTAAGGAAACAAACAGTTCTAAGAAACACATTTAACAAAATGCATAGACAAAACATTGACCAAAACAGTTTCCAATAGTAGAATCATTATATATATATTTATGATTAGAATGAATACCATTACATCGTAAAATGGAAAACATATATAGGCTTTGCATGGTATTACATGTTTTTAAAAAGTATGATATTTACGTATTCATTATCGTTACAGTGCTTATATACCTCTGTACTAAATTTGATATTAAAAATATATATACCTACTATATATTACCTTATTTATGTGTATTGTTTAAAATTGTACAATTCAAAACGATTTATTTAAAAATAAGAAATTATCTATACTTAATATTATAAATGTGAAAGTAACTCTGTCTGTCTGTCTGTCTGTTGCTCTTTCACTACCAAACCAATGAACTGAATTTGATGAAATTTGGTATAAGGCAAACTTGAACTCCAAGGAAGGACATAGGCTACTTTTTTGCCTAACACACGACAACACAACCGCCCACCCCCTAACGAACCATCTAAAATGCGAGCGAAGCTAAACGAGCGAACATCTTTAGTAGTAATGTTGTAATGTCATAGTTGTAATGTATGTTAGAGTTGTGTTGACATTTGGAAACATTTGGAATGAAGTTCTTTTACGCGGCTTATAGTATAGCGTAATGGCAAAAGGGTCATATGATGAAAAAGGATTACCCAGGCGTCTTTCCGTCTCTTTCTAATGTACATGTATTTTAAAAGAATAATTGCAATGCCCCAAATTAATTAAGGAATTACTAATAGTCCCATTTACCCCTATTTTTAAGCTTATCACATGTGTTAGTGGGGACGACAATAGCCCAAGGGCTCACGATTCTGCGACTTTTCACATCGCAAGGCCCGTAAACTATTGCGCTATGGACGCTTTTTATTACCTTAAGCCTATTTTTTGTTATTTTTTAATTCACACGGGATTTTTAATAATAATTTTATTTCTTTTCATTTAATTATTCAGAAACGTTGTTTATTAACTCGACTGTGTCTGTTGTTTAAAACAATATAGGTATATAGACTAAAAAACTTCGTACCAGTTGTTCCATGACATATATCTTTTTTAATAGTTCCAAGGTTATGGTGATTCGTAAACAATGCATATACATATAATATATATACTTTAACTGGCTATTAAATATTTAGCTTAAATTTAACGTTGGCTAAAAGATAAAGTCCTGCTAACCATAGTTTGAGATGTTATGAGACTAAAGCGAAATTATCCGTGTATGAGTTTTTAATATACCTATCTAAACTTTAAGTTAAATTACTGAGCGCATAGAGCCCAGGCTCGCCTTTTAAGGTACCCACCGACTGCCTTAAGCTACCGTACGTTAAGTAGCCGCATCAAAATAAAAATGTCGTGTGAATGTTTAATATTAGCGAGTTTTAAGTAGGCGGTCGGGCAATTGGGTCAGCTGACATTGGTGCAGAAAGAACTATTAGCCGGTCATTACATCGCCAATATGACACTAACCTTGAGAACTAAGATTTTATCTCTCTTGTATCTGCAGCCAATTGGTTAAATTAACCATTTAATTTACAGCCTAGACACTCTACTAAGGCGCCTTTCAACCAGCGGCCTGAATAACACCTGCCAATACATCTTCCATTCATAAAATTACCCCTACAGTGTTTTTTAAGTAACCGCAAGCACGAAGGTGGTGCAGCACCCGCCTACTGTAACAAAGCACAGGCACATTATGCTTTGATACGTAGCGCTGAAGGTCACTTGTTTTCCAAATTGTTGATAAACAGCCTAATTTTAAGGTTGGAATTACAATATTTATTTTTGTCGATGCTCCGGCATTTTAGGTTAGGGTTCAGACCGTAAAGACCAAAATGAGTAAGAGACGGCCTTTATTAAAAAAAAATTAAAAAAGAGAGTCTAAAACAAGTTACTCTATTCAGTCCGCTGGTTGAACAGCGCCGTTTAATAAAGTGGCTACGCGTTTAATTGCATGGCTAATTAAAATAGTTGACAGTTACACTAGCTCAATCACTCTTGAATATAATATCTGATGAAAGATGGTGGTACCAATGGGTTACACATAGCCCTACTACCTAATAGTATGAATTAAATGTTTGCCCAATGCCAATTCAATTATTCCCAATTAATAGAACGGCTATTATATCAAATAAGAGCATCGACCATCATTAATAGATCCCTTAATTCCATGGGTATATTACTAACATATAAATCTGTACTAATTTATAATACCATCACGCAATTACTTCAAATTTAAAAGTTATTACGTCATGGGAATACAATTCTATAGTAGCTGTAATCCCTTGCCTCGGAAAGCACGTTAAGAATTCGATCAGGCGCCTGAGCTCGCCGGCCGTGTCGGATTGTGATCCCATGGGATTATATTGGGAAATTCAGCCACATGTGTATAAATTCAGCCACATGTGTATCCCGCCAACCCGCATTGGAGCAGCGTGGTGGAATATGCTCCAAACCTTCTCCTCAAAGGGAGAGGAGGCCTTTATCCCAGCAGTGGGACATTTACGGGCTGTTTATGTTTATGTTTATGGGATTACGAGTGTGAAGGGACTAGTGGGTGCACCTGTTTGCGCTACACTCTACAATATGTCCTTCGTTGAGAATGACCTATTTGGGAAAAATCAGGGGATGTAAACCTCATCAATCTGTTTACATACTATTTTTGTTGACAAGTCAAACTGTTATCAAGAGCTTATAAGAAATATTCAAAACCAATAATAAAGGAAGCATTACTACTCGATAAAAGGCTATATCTATACTAATATTATGAATGCGGAAGTAAATCTGTCTGTCTGTCTGTTTTGCTTTCACGGTCAATCCATTGAACCGAATTTGGTGAAATTTGCTATAAAGCTTGAACCCTAAAGGTTTTTTAAACCTAATATCTGACAATTAACACCTAAAATGCGAGTAAAACCGCGGGCGATGTTAAGGACTAGTAGATGATAAAGAGTAGTCTTAGTATCCGTTGTTTTTCAAGCAAGAAATATATTATTTAATGGTTAAAGATACTTTATTTCTCAAAAAGAAATTACATTTAACTTACTTGAGAAAATTATGACTATAAACATATATTAAATTCAAACTTCGACAATCATAATATCACTAGTTTAACTTATTATTCTTAGAATAAATTTTGTTTTAAACAAGGAATCTAAAACATACCCTCAAAGCAACAATAATTGTGTACAAAACAGCGATAAGAAATGCAAACTCATAGACACAGAGTAACAAAAACAGTTTGATCATCAGTGATTTATTTCATACTTTATTTTTATTCTATTTAATTTTATTTATTTATTTTTTATATATTATTTTTATTAAACTAACATATCTATTTAAGTTGTACTATATTTCTTGCTGGTTCTTCTTCTCAGAATACATCTTTTGTTTCGAATTTGAATATCGAATTGTATACTATAATACAATACCTAAAAATTATTGTAATATTGCTTTTCTTTATACAGTATTTTCCAATAATATCTATCCCGAACCGATGATAGTTTTACATTCCATTTAATACAGTAACAACGATTCAAGTGAGCGCATATGAGCGTACTTGAATAAAGAATATCCTTTTTTTAAGCTCATTTTATTATACGGATGAATTTAATTCTGAAATGTTCAGACAAGCCTGGTTCATCAGTAATGCCCGGTTCGTGTAAGACGCTATATCTCAGTGAGTAATCGTAGGGGTTTTAATAAAACACACTATATTGATACCGCCCGGTGTCGGATGCCTCTGTAGGGTTTCCAATAAAGCCTATTTGAATTTATTAGCTTGCTCTTTATGTACTGTCGCGGTTAAAAGTTTAAGTTATTAATTTATATTTTTATGGTTCTGGGATTTTTGAATTGTCGATCTGATTTGGTTTCTACTTTTGGCTATAATATTTTCTTTAAAAAAAATTTTTTTTTTTTTTAATTATTACAATATTTGGTTTTGTTTTGTAGTGTAGCTTATTTGTCTCACCAAGATTAACAGTTATCAATTACTTGCTCAAAGTATTTTTTGGTCGAGAGAGCACAGATTATAAATGCTTGGTAAGTCATATAAGACAGAGAAGAGAAAATTAGGTGACGTTCTAATTGAAGGTATCAATTAGAGTGTCGCTTTAATTTAATAAATTAACAAAATATTGTTAAATGATTTCGACTGCTTCCCAAATTTCTCTTACATCGTCAAAGTGACGTGTTAAATATGAATATACGTTTATTTGTAGAAACATATTTATTTGGTGTCAGAACTTTGTGGCCCGTCTGAGAAGGTACCATCTACTCATCATATATTCTACCACTAAACAGCGGTACTCAGTATTGTTGTGTTCCGGTTTGACGGGTGAGTGAGCCAGTGTAACTGCAGGCATTGAAAGATCGGATTGATGGTGCATTAACGATGTAAGGTATGATTAATATTTCTTATAGCGCTATTGTCTATGGGCGGTGGTGCCCCGTCTGCTCGTTCGCCTAACTATATATATTAAAAAAAAATACATAATTAGAATGTAATACTTAGTAAAATCTCGTATATTATTATCTTATATTGAAATATTTATTCGATTTCAAAGTGTTTTATACAAAACAAATTGAATAAAATTTTAACACTTGTCTTCCCAACATTCTTTACTCGTAAACGCATCTTCGTTTTTGGAGAAAAAAGTATCGGGTAAGAAGAATCCAGCTGTGCGATATTTATGACTTTATATCCTGTTGTCTCTTTCACACATAACATAATTTATACCGCCGTCCTTTTCAAATCTATCGGGTTTAGCTTGTGAGAATTGTCGTGGGACTTTTTAAATTTTAATATGATTTAGTTACAAGGAAAGGGCATAGGATTTGAATTTGTCAAGCTTCATAGCTGATGTGGCAATACAAATTTAAATAACGAACGGTTGTTATTGGTTGGTTTATTTGTGTCGTATATCTGCTGTAATTTAATTTGTGTTTGAATAGATTAATAATATTTTAAAAAAAGTTTTTTTTTTTTCAAATTTGGAATGCAATGTTATCTTCATCGTAACCGAACCTGTATATTGTCATTCAATATCCAGAGACTCAGTATCCGTGCTTTATATTGTTTGAATAAATTGTTTTTTTTTTTTTAATTGTGTCCTAATTTTACTAGAATAAGGTAACAATAAATTTATACTTAACAGTCTGTAAATGTCTCACTACTGCGCTAAGGCCTCCTCCCCTTTGAGGACCATGCCGTTGAGGCTTCCTCACGATATTTTCCTTCACCGCCAAGCACGAGATGCCTGGTTCAAGTTGTAATCATTGGTTCAGATGCACGCGTTCTAAGCACTGTGCCATCTCGGCTCTAGTAAATGTATATTATTTTATAGTTATAGCTACAAATAAGATATAAACTCATAGTTTCTTAAGTTGGTGGCGCATTGCGGATTAAAAGGTGATTTATATTTCTCCCACCGTCACCATCCTCGTCGGAAGATAAGGCTTTATATTTTTACACCCGTGAAGTTACAGAGATGTTCAGTAAAAAAAAAAAAAATTTTTTTAACTTACCTTTTCGTCGATGATTTTATTATTACTATACATACATAAATGTTCGAAATTAATGATTCCATACTAGTACAATAAATATAACTTAAACACAAAATTATAGATACGTATATACCTATATATTTACTTATTGCACGAATAAATATTTGAACAGATCTTTGCCTCGAGCGAACTGTCACGCAACCCCAGGGAGGCTGGCTGAGATCAAACAATTCGCAGATATAAATAAGATAGTCGGAGATAGTGTCTGAATACATCTTCTCTCCTAATACAGAATTCCATGAGACACATCAAGACACTTTTTGTCTCCGTATCAGCTATAAAGGTTCTGATCAAACGGTATGGTCTATAAAGAGCTTCTATGGCAGGACCTTGGCCATCATCACAATCTTAGGCTTATTGGCCATCGACTTGCCTGTTAAGACTGGTTCTACTCGGAGAAAACTTTGTTAAGTTATAGTTGAACTCCGTCGCACCCATTGGGATAGCCATAAGTTCATTTGATATCGTGAGTACTAATCCTTCAGACTTTAGAGAGTAGTTGTGGTAGTTTCGCGTCTTGACTACTTGATCAAGTATTGCTCAGAAAAACCTTTTCTTTTTCCACGTAAGGTCAGCAAAACAGTGACTCCGGTGAAACGTTTGGATTTCTTTTTTATCGCACTGTGCCTACTCGTAAAAAGGTTTTATTGTATTATCATAAGGTATATTAGTTTATTTGTAATTGTACTTCATTGTCATACCCTGTAATTAAAAAAGTAACTATTTATTTATATGTATAGCAACATCACTCTTATTTAAAACTTAAAACTATGTTAGACTTAAAACAATTTCTTAAATCTGATATGAGTGACATTTATAGATATACACATAATTTGCTTTAAAACTTATTGCCTGTCTTTTTAATCTATATGTACATACATATAATAAAAATAGAGTGTCTGTTTGTATTATTTAAATAACTGCTTTTTACTAAATGCATATGTATGTATACACGGTACATATACAAAAATATATATTTTTTCAATTTTTATCTGTTTCTTCCGACTAATCTTTAGAACCGCTGGACCGATTTTGACGGGACTTCCACTGGCAGAAAGCTGATTTAATAAGGAGTAACTTGGCTACAATAATAACATTTTTGTTAAATTCAAACGCGCCTATAGTCGCGCAGACATCCAGTTAACTAAACTATTCAAAAACTAAAACGTTATCTTAGAATCTAAATAAAAAATTGCAAAAGAAAAATTTAAGCTATTTAAATTTTACTACTGAGTCTCTTGCTCGTTCATATGAGCCTCCTTGAATAAAGAATAATTTGATTTTGATTTCAAATTGTTATGTCAACCGTATCAATGATTCTGATAAACTCGGGATAATAAATCTATCAAAACTTACTTTTTAATAATAGTTAAAACATATTAAAAAATACTATTACGCAAATGTACTGTAATAAAATTGCAAATTTTAATAAAAGAATCTTTCCAATATTGTGTAAGCATGTCCGATACATTACTGAGTATTATGTAAAACGATCCCACGCAGGTGTTACGAACTTGATAATTAAATACCAAGAATAATTGCATTTGTACAGCAGACAGACATGTATTTTATAAGGATCAATTAGTAATTAAACATGTGCATGTTTAAAACTATAATAGGATTACTTAATATCATATTGCTAGTCAAAGGTAAATGCTAAACAATATTTTTTAATATGCAGCCTTCGCAGGTATTTTCTATAAATGTTTTATCTGAAAATTATTTTGCGAAATTTGTATTAAATTTATGATATAATTATAGCTTTCGTCGGTTATACTATTTTATTAATTTTAGGTATCATAATACCCATAAAAGTACAGTCTTGAGCAATCAATTAAAAAAAATACACGAAAGACTGGAACGAATGTTTCTTTATCTGTATTTTCTACATTTATATTATAAAAAGGTAAATATTTGTTTGTATGTAGAGAGTAACCTCCGGAACTAATAAACATAAATAATAGTTAAAAAAAATACTGTTTGAAAGCTAGCTTATTCCAAATTGCTATAAAATTATATAAAAATAATATAATTTTATTTATTTATAAATTGAACCAGTGGCAAACCGGAGCAGGACAGAATTCATATGACTCCTTTCTTAATTCACTTTCACGCTATCGGAAAGAACGACATAAAGTGTTTCTGTAATCGGGACTCGGAGCTTAGATAATTTGCTCAGAACTTCGGTTTGAGGGTCGCTGCAATTACAGATACAAGAGGGTCAACGACTATTAGTTGATAATGTGTTTTCAGTTTACGAACCAGATTATTATTTAAAAGTACCAGTATCTATCAGCATAGACTACCATTAACCGTCATAGTATGTACATATTCTTATTTTATTTATTTATTTAGGCTTTATTGTACCAACACTTAATCCAACATTATACCTAAGGATTAACATTAAAAGTTGCATGAATGCGACAGGCGGCCTTATCACTAAAACAGCGATCTTTTCCAGGCAACCTTTGGGCAGAGGACTGGTCGTACAACTAATTGGGAAGGGGTACAAGAATTTTGATAAATTATATATTATTTTTAATTATTTTATAGTAAAAAAACTTGGCACCCTGGTTGTTAACCGTGTTTCTCTTTCCCTGCGTACGTTTGCTACGCATCGATGTGATATTATTGAATTTTAACCATCGAAAACTCTTGAACCGGTCCCAAAGTAAGTGATCAATTTTATTACTAGCCGGCGTAAAACTTCTTTAAAAAATAAACATTTTGATAAGACACGTCACGAGTAAAACCATGGAATTTATGTTAATTGAGTTCGGTTAAAAAAACTGTAACGTCAGAAGATCGGTTACTATCTAATATAGAGGTTGAGGCACCTGTCCGTTTGTCTAATAAAAGAAATAAAGGTTAGTAAAGCGTGGCTTGGACGACATTAGTGTCAATGCGTGGTATCAATTCTCGGGCGGAGTGTTTGATCCAACTTATTTGATGGTTTTATACAATATTTGTCCAATATCCAATGGATTCAATATTATAGGCGAGACTAGAATGCTGATTAAGATATTGATTACTCTTATAGTAAGTGATTATTTGGAACCCAATCTCTTCCAAACTTTGAGTATATTTCGTGCATATGAAATGAATATGGCATTTATTTCTGAATATATATCTAGTTAATCCTAGATGTTTTGACAAGCAAATGGAACCACTGATGATAAGTGGTCACCAACCTCCATTGGCCTTAGTTTTGTAACAAATGTTAGCCATTCCTCACATCACCGCTAATCTTATGAACTATGGTATTTTGGCCCAGGTTTCAAATCGGAACACAACAATGCTGTCATGTTTGGTTGTAAGATTCGTGATGAGTGGGTGGTAATCTACCCAGACGGACTTGCATAAAGGTCTACAACTATGTAAAAGGTTGTCGCATTTTTCTAAATTATGTAATCTTTTAATATGTATATATATCTTTTTTTAAATTTAACAACTAAAATGTGAATCTTCAGGGAACAATCGCTCAGCGTAGGGCGTATATTTAATGGACGTTAGACGATAAATCATAAAAACTCATCAGATATTCTTCCGCTAAGGAGCAATGCGTAGTGTTGCTATGTTCCGGCTTGAAGGGTGAGTGAGCAAGTGTAACTACTGACGTCTTAATTCCCAAATTTAGTGGTGCATTGGCGTTCTAATTAATGGTTACATTTTCTTACTACGCCAATATTTCGGGCGGCTGTGAACACGTACCATCAGATGACGTCAGGTATATATATACATATATAATATTCTTAATTAACCGTGCTTTATAATATGAAGTATTTAGTTTGAATGCTACACTAATGAGATTACCTTCTACCATCAAACATTAATGGGTACTTCGTATTGTCATGTTCCGTTTTTTATAGTGATTGAGCCAGAGCAATCATAGGCTCAAGGATTATAACATTTTCGATTTAGTTAATGGGTAAAGACCACAATCAAGTAACAAATGACGTCGTATGCCTTTTAAAACAAAAAATATATATACAAAGGTTTTTTTTGCTTATTTTCTCAATAGAAGACTATTATATTATAGATGATAAAAAGGCTTGAATTACTTTTACATTACATTAGCAGCCTGTAAATTTTCCACTGCTGGGCTGATGCCTTCTCTTCCTTCGAGGAGAAAGTTTGGAGCATATTCCACCACGCCGCTCCAATGCGGTTTGGTAGAATACACATGTGGCAAAATTTCGTTGAAATACGACACATGCAGGTTTCCCCACGATGTTTTCCTTCACCGCCGAGCACGAGATGAATTTTAAGCACAAATTAAGCACATGAAAATTCAGTGGATTGAACCCGAAATCATCGGTTAAGATGCACGCGTTCTAACCACCAGACCATCTCGGCCAAAATGCTTGGATTAAATATTCCTTAATTTTTATACAAGATATATATGATAAAGTACCTATAGTAAATTATATTCTTATCAGTTATCACACATATATTAGAGTTCATATATATTAATAGTTGAAAAGAGTAATTATGAGATTCTTGTCGGTATTTTAATGTGAAATGATCCAAATATTTTTATACGAAGTACTCTGAGTTGGAAACATTAAGTGTTAATTTAATGATCTAAAATATAAATAAAATATATATTTGACGACCTCCGTGGTCGAGTAGTGTGTACACCGGTTTTCATGGGTACGCCACTCTGAGGTCCCGGGTTCGATTCCCGGCCGAGTCGATGTAGAAAAAGTTCATTAGTTTTCTATGTTGTCTTGGGTCTGGGTGTATGTGGTACCGTCGTTACTTCTAATTTCCATAACACAAGTGCTTTAGCTACTTACATTGGGATCAGAGTAATGTATGTGATGTTGTCCAATATTATATATGTTATGTCAATGTATATTAAATTAAACATTCACACGATTCTCAGTGTCGACGTAACAAAACTCAGCAAGATTGCACGTGTACCGATAATATTTCAAGTCTTATATTAACTATATATAATTTACGTGTTATATACATAAGGTTATATAACATTGTGTTTTAAAAGGACATTTATTTTACGTAATTAAATATCATAAGCATTTTTTTTAATTAAAAATTTATGAATGGGACATCTTATCGTTTGTGAGTCATAGTAACTATACCTCACATCATCATACACTACCGATCTTTGGTATTAAGATGCTACGTCCCTTGTGCCTTTAATTACACTGGCTCACTTAGCCGTAAAATTTAGCACACAATAATCCTAAGTTTTGTTGTTTGGCGGTAGTGTATATGAGAAGTGGGTAGTATTTATTTATTAACATTGTTTTAGCATGATATTTTTGAAAGTATTTTTTTTCAAAAAGTTGAAAGTAGTTGGACTGGGAAATTATGGTAAATGGTCACCACCTAACATAGAAAATGGCACTTAAGAATTACTAACCATTTCTTACATCACCAATACATCACTGTGACTTAAGTTACATTAGTTCGCTCATCCTCACAATCACAAATCCAGAACAGAACAATACCAGGTATTGCTGTTTGGCGGTAGAATATGTTCAACGTGGGTTATATTATACTTAACCAGACACGCACAAAGTCCCACTACCGAGTGAGTTATACGGCTACGCCTTGAACTCGTTTAAATTAAATGCATTTTTTTTATAAAATTAAAAAAATGCCCTTGTGAAACTTAAATGCATTAATTTGCTAATTGCAAGTACTGACAATAATTATAGGTATAAGCATTATAATATATATTGTTTGAAAGTTGAGACAGGTGAGGAAGGCATCTCACTCTTCAAAACGAACCTCCGGCTCCAGCAAGCGCTCCCATCACAGTTCAGTATCTGCTACGGCGCCTTAAGCAAACGGATAAACCAAGAATTAAAAGTTGGACATTTTTCAGAAATCTGCTGAAAAATGTCCAACTTTAATTCAATGCTGATTTTTCATTGTTTCAGCAAGAGTATAAGGGAATTCTATTCAAACAAATTATTTAAAACCTTCTTTTAAATGGACTATCAGAATACCTTTTTTGTATTCGGTTACCGCAGGACGAGCTTTTTATAAATCTTGGATACTGACCTAAACGGTTGCTTTGGTTTGAAGCTACTAAGCGTTTTCTAGCACTTGGAAAGTGTTTAATTGACAAATTACATTAATAATTAGTAATTGTTTTTGTCTTCAATACTAGTACTTTGTTAAAAAAAAATTATATTACGAAAACCGATTAATCAGAGATTATATAGTATTAAAGAAAATCGCTTCTCTTAGGTATGTACGCTTGGATCTTTTAATCTACGCAACGGATTTGTAGGTGGGTTTCATTAATAAATAGAGCGATTCAAAAGGAACGTTTATATGCATATTGTAGTAGAGAAAGGCTGAGAATTTTAACTTTCTTAGCCGGATATAAACAGGACTGTTTCTTATAAGTATATTCTTCAATCAAAAAATTTTATTCTACCCATGTTAATCTGGGATGGCTAGATATATATAAAAAACGTTTTTCCGTATTATGTAAAACTAGGGGAATTCCGCAGTTACATTGTACTATGGGTTTATCTGACAACAATACGATTATGTAATTCATAACTAGAAATATCTTAAAATATATTAACATCGAAAATATACGCAGGTGTGCCAAAAGCAAGGAATTTAAAAATAACAGCCAACGTAATATAAATAATTCAATCTTCGAGAAAAATAAATTTAAAATATAAATGTTTTTAAAATCTTATCATCGTATGAATGTATCTGGACCAAAATTCGAACGAACGCATTTCACAATTTTTGGTATCCGCGAAGTCGACTTATATTGTTATTTCATTATTAATGCACAAAATGTCTTAATTAAGATCAAAACCGGCGTAATAATTCAGAAAAAATACACAGCCTTTACTTCGGTCGGAGGCTGTGTTTTGTCCCTTTCTTGTGTAATACATAAATATCATCCATCCTTCTTTGCACCAGACGAACTTGTAAATTGTTCTTTTTACGACACGCCCGGGTTGAAACGCCATATCGCTTCATGTTTAAATTTAAATGTAGTCTTATAATATTGAACATAAGGTTGAAAGTGATTTTTATTGTTCAGCGTTTGTGACGTTTTCTTTTAGAAGTGGATGATCAAGTTATCTCGCTCAGACAAAACAAAATACAGCACAAGTCCTTTGAGCTTTCGAGTTTAGTTGCTTTACCGCGATTGCTTTTTGTAGCCCCGTCCCTTTTCTTGGAGCATTTCATTCGTAACGAAAACCTGTTCAATTTTAAAATCCACTCAAATCCAAACTTCTCCATTAAAATATAAACTCTATTCGAAGACGTTAAAGATCAAAGTTCGAATGACGATTGTATAAAGTTAGGTTATTTCGAGTGTTTTCGTTAAGATGTTATTGTCACGTTCTATCGATGCGAGATGTGATTTTTTTTTTGTTGGAAGTGCATTAAGACATACACAACATTGCTCTGTACCTCAGTCTTCGGAGCTGGATCATGCATGATTCATAAGCCCTTAGCAAGTGATGTGATTTCACGCAATACATTGACATTTTCAGTATAAGTTCATGTGGGGTTTGTATTTCTAAGATCTCGTCGCTGTCAATAAACTTTTATGATGTTAATGATGTTTTCTTGTATTTGAATTGTTATATGTTTTGTTTTATATTGGAATTACTTTCAATTAGATTTGGTATTTATACCATGTAGCGTTATAATATATTTCTCTGTGAGACTTAACCCTTATTAAACATTACTTCGCCCTCGTAGATAGCGTAGTGTAGCATGATCAGAAATGGCCTTTAACTTTTCTCAACAAATGGGCTACTTAACGAAAACATTCAACTTTCAAATTTTTTTCAAACCCGTCTTATAAGTTTCGAAACAGGGGCGATCAAACAAACAAATAAAATTCATTAGCTTTACAACAGTACACGATAGAAATTTAACCATTAATTGAATTGCTACCTGCTATTCTATAAAAAAAGATTTTTTAATATTTATTATTTGATCAATAATGTCGAAAAAATCCAATCCGATCTGAAAAAAAAGTATTATGAAGATAGACGCGACAAGTTACGACTATAAAATCGTAGCAGAATAATAAATAAATAAAATACTGAATAATGAGAAAGTAGCCAAGTTCATCTAATTAATCATCAATTCATAAATTCTAAATCAGTTTAAAGCAATGATAGTTTAAATTCATCTCAATCGAATCGAATTTCAACGGTAAAAACTCTGACATGTATGATGAGCATTATGAGATGAACTCCAAACCAATCTGTAAGAGTAGGTTTTTCCCCGGAAGTGGGACATTTACTGGTTTTTTCCTAATTGTCTTTACTTTTATTACCGACTAATATTAAATTGCGGCTGTGTTCTTCGTAACACGTGATTGTTAGAGGTTTGTATAGATTTTGTATTTCCTTGGAGTTCAAATTTACTTCATACCAAATTTCATCAAATTCAGTTCAGCGGCTTAGCCGAGATGGCCCAGTATAGCCGATATGGCCCAGTATAGCCGAAATGGCCCATTAGAGCTGAGATGACCCAGCGGTTAGGTTAGATCGCGTGCATCTTAACCGATGGTTTCCGTTTTAAACCCAGGCAATCACCACTGAATTTTCATGTGCTTAATTTGTGTTTATACTTCATCTCGTGCTCGGCGGTGAAGGAAAACATCGTGAGGGAACCTGCATGTGCCTGATTTCAAAGAAATTTTGCCACATGTGTATTCCACCAAAACGCAGCGTGGTGAATTATCTCCAAACCTTCTCATCAAAGTCAGCGGAGTCCTTAGCCCAGCAGTGGGAAATTTACCGGCTATTAATGTAAAATGTAATGGGTTAGCCTCGGAAGCGTAATAGAAAAACAGATTTACTTACAAATTTATAATATTAGTACGAATTGTTAGAAGTTTAAATAACCTAAGCCCAATCATAACTAGTTCAAGTTATGTATAAATAAGGAATTCTTGTATGGTTTCCCAGAAAATTGGTAATACTTGAATAGTCAGCAATGTCATCGTTGAGTAAACATTTGCGTAGTAGTCGCCGAAGCAAACACGCGCTGTGACGAGTATTTACAGATCACTTAACAAACAGGTAATTATTGCGTCCATCCCCTGAATTACTGCATTTATACAGCTAACGATGTTATGGTAAGGCAATCGGAAAAACGTAATGAGACATGACGTTAGAAAAATGAATTTTGGTTCATGTGAAAAGTCACATAGCACTTTTACTTGGCACATAACTCTTCTCTCCTTAAAACGCTTGGAACTTATTCCATTTCGCTGATAGTATGCTAAATTACAAGTGGAAGAATTTCATCTCAAACTTGCAAATTCCACGTGTTGTTTTCCTTTCTATTATTGTTGAAACTATAACCAATTGCTACGTCGTCAACGGTATTTAACGTACCTATCGTGCGTGTACTGACACTGGCAAGTTAATATTGTCTATATGTATGCGTATTTGGCGGTAATATTTTGCTTATCCTTAAATATGTTTTTATCGTTAACATGCTATTTTAAAAAGAACTATTGCACACAAAAGTTTCTATATTTATAATATCCTACTACTAGTGCACCTAGGGGGGGTAGAGTAGAAGTTAGAATTTTACGCCAGCGACCTTGTGTCGAGGAAAAACCTAAGAATATAATTCACTAATTCATCGGCTAAATTAAACGTACCGCCGTATTTGGAATCTGATGTCTGACAAATCTGCAAAAATCTCAGCGATTACTGTTTTAGTAATATAAAAATGAATAAGTGTTTAGGGATGAAAATTCAGATTTAGATGACAAGAGTTGTAATGCCAGCCATGAAGATCCTTCACAAATAGTTTATATATTTTAAAATTGAAAGTAGTACCATTTCTGGCGGAAAGAAAGTTGCTCGCCTGAGAATTTTTTCTTTAAGATGTAAGCTTAATCTCTCTTGTAATCTCACAGTAAGGGGATACATAAAACTATATCTTCGTATTTATATCTATCTAGACGCAATCTTCATCACATCATCACCAACACCAGTCAAAGGGTACATTCAATTGATGATGAAAGTGAATGTTATATACGCGCAGACTAAAGACTACAGGTAATCTTCTGTCAATTATTATAAGGTTTAATTAATTTATATATAATATTATATTGTAATTAATTATTTTTTTTAATTATTTGCAATTTTATTTGAGAGTCGAGATGGCCCATTGGTTAGAACGCGTGCATTTTAACCGATGATTTCGGGTTCAAACCCAGGCAAGCACCACTGAATTTTCAAGTGCTTAATTTGTGTTTATAATTCATCTCGTGCTCGGCGGTGAAGGAAAACATCGTGAGGAAACCTGCATGTGTCTAATTTCAATGAAATTCTGCCACATGTGTATTCCACGAACCCGCATTGGAGCAGCGTGGTGGAATATGCTCCAAACCTTCTCCTCAAGGGAGAGGAGGCCTTTAGCCCAGCAGTGGAAAAATTTACAGGCTGCTAATAAATTTAATATAAATATTATTTTACGTCATCCTTAATTCATTTTAATTATTGCAATCAAATGAATGCATAATTAGAATTATTTATTTTTAGGTATTCATTGATTTCAGTGTTATGCAAATTGAGTCATTGTTACTTGAAATAAATAAGTTTTTTTTATTACGGTATATACTATATATTTATTACTTCCCCCCCAATTTTTTTTTTACTATCGTCTCATATAAGTCTTTTTTACTTTGCCGATTCACAAATTCAAATAACATTATTTGCATTATAATATGCATATTATTAAACACAGATTATATATGGATGACAATAAAAAACGTAACGTATATTTTAATTAATTAATGAGTATTAATTAATATCATCATCAGATTTTCAATAATTATGGTCTGTGTGTGAATTTCGTTCAGGTCAGTTTTTATTGAATCGCAAACCTTAACTTATTCAGTACAGATAATAAATAATGATAGTATTTGGTTTCGGAACCTACTTATATTGATTTTGGGGGATACATCTAATATCATAAAAAAAAAACTTTTATCGCTACATTTCCAAGCCAAATTAAATGGTAATACTCTCTGAACATTATTTATTATGTATTATTGGTATCGAATTATATAACTCATTGAATTGTTTCAATAATTCTTTACACAATGACGAAATAAATCGCATTATTCTGCACCATAAAAACCACATCTATAGTCAATGATTTGTTAATAATATACCATTATGAAAACGATCTTAACTATGAATACTAATTTATTACTCCGCCCACCCATCAAGCATATACTTACTTACCCATCGAAGTTGACTCATTAAAAACATTTTATCGTTCATGCAAATCCATGAATTATCATTGTTTATGTTAGTGCATCAGTCAGCATAGCGCTAAGAAAATGCGATTAAGACATTATCTGGCTACCACTATCCGCGCCAGACAGGGACGGAACACAAATACGCCCGCATATAATTTGTACAGAAATAACTTTGCGTGCGAGTGGGACGCCGCGATTGAAATGTCAGTCTCGACGCGCGCATAATGAGAAATCGGCCGTCTCTTTCGCTCCTGACGTTTTACAATCGCTTATTGTCATGTTACTGTCTCGTTTCGACGGGCGAGATTGAGATGAAATCGCCGGCAGCGGCCTTTCCGAGTCCTCCTATTGCTATATTGGTGTGCGCCGCGCCGGCGACGGACGTCGTCACTGCCCTTTTTTTATTTTCGATATATTTTAATAAACAAACGCTTTTATTTTTATTTATCAATAAAAAGTGACATTTGGGGATTCGAGTGACAGTGGATAATTGGATGTTCGATAAGAAATTTTAGTGTAATTAAGTTTATTTAATTAATTTGACAAGTGCGCGTGTGATTTGTGTTGTATTTATTATTATGCGAATGGATTG
The DNA here is from genome assembly GCF_905147765.1 of Vanessa atalanta. Taxonomy (NCBI): domain Eukaryota; kingdom Metazoa; phylum Arthropoda; class Insecta; order Lepidoptera; family Nymphalidae; genus Vanessa; species Vanessa atalanta. The sequence continues at coordinate 5,127,130 of NC_061895.1, forward strand.
CTGCCGCCACAATACAGTCCGACACGAGGTGACCCGACATTTACTTATCAGTCAAGTAAGTAATTCAGCTATGTAGAATTATTTGTAAAAATATTCGATGTCATCATTTTAGTCTGAAGCCGCTTCAAAAAATAAAAATAAAAAAATAGTCAAAATATATATAGCAGATTTTTAATTAATTGTCGTTAAATCGTATTTATACCGTAACGTTTTCGGAATTCCGCCCGTCGGACCTTAAAACTCGTCCTTTTAACTCAAGTGACAAGTTTTCGTTTTAGCAAAGGTTTCCAACATGTGGTCCAGAGCATTTGTACCTGCCTCGGCCAGAATGAGAAGGGCCTTACTTTTTGTAACTTTAAAAACAAAGAAATCCAACGACGACGGGGAGCCCGGTCGGTGTTGCAGTTCGGTCACGTTTTTAGTCTTTCCCGGGAATTGCCAGGAATATTTTTTTATTTATCACCTAACCCCTTGTCGACGTTGCATTTTTATTAATGTGTTATCGTGTGTTTGTTTAAGTGAGAATACATTTCATTTAAATGAAATAATTATTCTTAACACATTCTACATGTTTCGTACGAAAAATTCGTAGTTATACATACATAATAGTTACTACATACATACAAAGTTTTTACATTAAAGTAATTATACGGAATCCTTAAATATAATATTAGTTATATTATATAAAACATTACATATATTTTGAAGTAAATTCGAGCTGTACAATTCTTATCAATATCACGACCCGAATTCAGATTCAGAAATTTCGATCACGACTAAAGAATGATTTACGTTTTGAGTTCATAAAGGAATTCGATTTCTTTAGTATTTATTGACTCCTAGTACTCTTACTCCCCCGGGAACCGTTAATTGATGCTGTAAGGAATACTAGAGTCAATGGAAATGGACAAACAACAAAAAATACTGTTAATTGTTTGAATATTTTATTTACATCATTATTAGTAATTCAAATATATTTTTAAAAGGTAACATTAAGAATTTCAAGCTATGATAAGACTACAAATATTACCTCATTAAATAAATCAAATTAGTTATATCTATTTGAATGAAAAATTCCATATATGTATACATCAAAATATTTTCACATAGAAATATGACCAAATATACAAAGGTACAAAATTTTAACGGTATTATTCGTTTCATTTATTTCTAAAACACTTTTAATCCTTTTATGAATAAATAACATATAAATTTTACATGTTACCCTTAAATAAAAACTAGCATATACAATGCTTTTTCAATACAATAGTTTCGGAGATATTACAAGAAATCTGAATAGATGGATAAAAAAAGCGCGTGGCATGCGGTGCGATGATGATATCACACGGGTGAAAAAATCGCTTATAAATCGTCAATAATATACCGATTAAATCATAATATTTACGTTTTCATTATTTAAAAGAATTTCAGGGGATAGCAAGGTATAAGAAACAATTGAGTACCGAGAGGCGTGCGTTAGATAACGTAAAGAACTGAAGGCAAATTCAAACCAGTGCAAACACCAAAGACTTTTTCATGCTTATTTTGTGTTAGGAATAAAAAAAGTTTTACCTTCCTTGGAGTTCAAACTAGCTTCAATAAAAATTTCATCAAATTTGGTTTAGTGGTTTTACTGAGAAAGAGTAACAGGCAGACAGATAGAGTTACTTTCGAATTTATAATATTAGTATAGATTTGCGTGCTATAAGGCGGCGAAAACCTGCACGGCGGAATGATCTCCAAACTTTTTTAAAGGAGGGTGGGACTTAGTTAAAAGTATATGCAGACTTCGCTTTATAATTTATCAAAGCAGTAAAAAATTTAATAATTAATTGAATTTTATACCCGAATATATCTAAAAACATAGAAATGTGGTATAGAGAACATTAGTACATAACCTTTAATAAGGTAAAAGTTACACGTCATTTTACATACATATAAAGATACCTATTAAATAAATCAAAAAAATCTTTATTCAAATATCATTTCGGTAGTAGATTCTAAAGAAAGATTCTGAAAGAAACTCAGTAGTTACTCACTTCCAAAATTTTAATTACAGAGTATGTCAGTAAAAAACAATTATAATTTTTAAATATCCTGAAATCTACCCTTTTTTTTATTTTTAATATAGTCTAATAATGAATAATATGCCTTATTTATCAATGTTGTTTTGACTTAAGCTTTAAACTTTTTAATAATATTACTAGAACAGGAATAGTTTAAATTTGAAGGTGATGAAGCTGTGAAATCTAGGTAACACATTCTTAAATCTTCTCTGAAACGCGCCCTATCTTCTGTTATATGTTTAATATATATTAGTTTAGGCAACACAAATAACAGTCTCCCCATTTTTTAGAATATATATAATATATATCAGAAATGAAGACAGTATGATATTATCGGTAGTTCGTATGTACACTATTAGTAAGTCATACCCGGAACATCGACATCTCAAAATATGATATCACGACCCGAACTGCTCCGACCCGTGATCACGAACATTTCTCGGCATCACGGAAATGGAGACTTTATAAAATACATCCATACATACTTGTATTAGTATTTATTATTTATGCCCGCGGCTTCTTCTACTCGGCTTTTGTTTTGAGGATCAGAAAACAAGCATTTCAACAAACTTAAGTAATATCATAAAACTTACTCAACTCATCATCATGAGCTAATATCGAATAGTTATTTAAAAATGTATTAATTTATTACTGAGATTCAAATATTTGTATAAATCTAGAATCGCTTTAGACTGTCCTGAATGAAAGATAATTTTATCTCATTCATATCAAGTGACACAAAAGTTTGAACTTTGCACAGATAATAAATATTTTATGAATGGATTCCAAGTATTCAAGCGTTACATGCATGGACTTTTATCTTAGAGACAGATTGTTTGCTAAACTTTATTCTGTCAAGACTACAAAACAATATTCTTCAATCATTTGGGCTATATAAACCTTTGAGCTAGAATTTTACATTATTTCATCATACGTAAAGCTATAACAGATTATTATATTATACATATAATAATAATGCTTTGAGTATTTTTATATTAAGGTTTAACAGTTTTTACACTATTTAAAATCGCTCTCGTATTTCTGCCTTGAAATTTTAATTTATCGAACAGTCCGATTTAAAACGATTTGCCTTAGATAGCCCATTTATTGAGAAAAGCAATATACATTGTATAACATCACGATACGACCAACAGGGGCGAAAAAGTGACGTTTAACGCGAATCAAATCGCCCAGAGAGGCTGTTCTATAATAAAAATAATATATCTTCGTATAAGTAAGAAGAGCCGAAGCGCCCAAATTGGTGCTTTTGGAAAATGAGGTTTAAATATTTACTTTAAATGTCATTTTTCAATATCAATTTTGGCGCTTAAGCATTACTCATTTTGCACTGGCAATATGAAGCCTTTTCATTATATTTAAATTTATCATACTTGTATATTTACTGTATAGATTTCTACTCCTTAATTCAAGTATATATTACATGCATATAAGTTTAATAAGCTATGTCCTTAGTTCATAGCTCAACTGTATAAAACATATATGTAATTTGGCGAAGATCTTTGCCTCATACTGTTAATGTAGATTATGAGTTTTAACGACATTTTGAATTTAGAACGCTGCGCCCCCTTTTTGTTTTAATTCATCAACTGTAAAATAGGTGTCATTATATTTAAAAGAGACTTATCTTGTAATATATGTTTTTCGGTATTCGATAAACACAATATATAACAAATATATTATAATAAATAAATATATAAATTGTACGCTTCTTTTATTTAGGGCTGTATATATGTTTTATTTATTAATTTTCTCTTCGTGGTGTACAATAATATAAAAAAGTATTTATAAATATATGTATATAGTTTATTAAGTCCATAAAGAAGAATCAAGTTGATTTTATTATTTTTTAAAAATGTATTTAAATTATTTGTGATTATCAAAATTGTGATTATACACAATATTTATAGATGACATATTATTAATATGTTTAGCTGTATGTTTGTTCTCAATAATCTAATAATAAATGGGCAGTATATGTGTTTGCTTTTTGTTGTCTAATAACACCTAAACAGCGGAATGAAATAACTCTCGGAACGTCAAGAGAGTATGGAAGATATTTTTGAATACTTACATATAGAGTGGCATATTGAGCCGAGATGGCCCAGTGGCTAGAACGCGTGCATCTTAACCGATGATTTCGGGCTCAAACCCAGGCAGGCACCACTGAAATTTCATGTGCTTAATTTGTGTTTATAATTCATCTCGTGCTCGGCGGTGAAGGAAAACATCGTGAGGAAACCTGCATGTGTCTAATTTCAACGAAATTCTGCCACATGTGTATTCCGCCAACCCGCATTGGAGCAGCGTGGTGGAATATGCTCCAAAACCTTCTCCTCAAATGGAGAGGAGGCCTTTATCCCAGCTGTGGGACATTTACGGGCTGCTAATGCTATGCATATAGAGTGATTACTACATAGTAATGTATGTCTATCGAAGCGGACGGACAATACCTTATTCGTATATATTAATATAAAAAATAAATATTTATCTTGAGTATGACTTAGATATTTCAAAAACAAAATAAATCTTCAAATTATAATTTATTACTTACCGTTCTTTGTAATAAAGAAAATAAATTATATAGTTCGGTTTGACCATTGTGTAATAATAAAATTACATAGTATATATCTTCGTAAGTAGTCATTTTTAAATATTAACATAACTATGAGAAAGTTAAATGATACGTATGGTTTCGGTAATTGCTTAATCAAGTCGATTGATCATCAATAGAGCGATCGAGCTGCGCGGGCGCATGTCGACGACCGACCGGCGTCGCTAGTGATGTACCATCGGATACGGATGTAGATAATATCTGAATAGCATTAATTTTATTTATCCTCCTCGTTTTATGTAAAATGCATTCAAATAAAAGGATATCTTTAATTCATTACAGTTTAAAAATACTTTAAAGATTCGTTAAAAATGTTTCGTTCCTTTTATAAAAATAAAATTTTAAAAGAGTTGCAATGATATGGGATCAAACATTAACAATAACCATTAAATGAACCCAATACTTATGTTTAAAAAATATTGTATTACATTATTAGAATACTTTTAAAATAAGTTATTTAGCTGGATGTTAGTTATCGTTGATTTCAGACACGATGTATATATTACTTGTGTATTTTTGTAACTACCGATAGGATCTGCTCGAATCGAAAAGTCAATGTAATTTTATATATAAAAAAAAAACAAATAATTATACTAAATCGCTCGTAAGATAAGACCTATCTGAATTATATTCGATTTTCAAGTTAAATAAATTTCGGGATTTAAATCTATATTAATATACAAGGAGACGATTTATTGTGTTTCCTAATTGAAAAAAAGCTGCTGAATCGATGTATATATAAAACTTATATCAGAGGGTGCAGCATCTCCCGTCGCTTCTTCTTGTTAAAATATATCGATAATTATCATGTTTTATATCCGTTTTCGATTTTTTTTTATTTAGTATCGTTGTGCCGGTTTTTAGCATCACTACTTTGTATGAAAGATCTGTTTTGTTTGTGGAACGATGATAATGTAATATTTCTTTATGCTTTCATAACCTTTAAAGCAAATGCTTTTCGAATAAAGTTTGTTGAGAATAATCTAAATTTATCGTCCGTAACGAAGATTTTCGCGATTTTGATACTTGAACTTGTTATTTGTACCGAATTTTTTGATACTTTCGTTTTAATTTATATTTGGCATTTTGTCAAGTGTAACTTCTTTTCCTTATAGTTTTCAAGTAAATATATTTATTTAAAAGCTAATTAAATTGTAACTATACCTAAAGCTAATACGTATAGTTATGTTATTTGGCGTAGGAACTGGTCGTAAAGGGTCAAACGCGGTCACGGCGAGATGAAGACATCGGTACAGATGCATTAGTACTTGATAATGGTGCTTTAACATCGAATTCTCTTATGGTTAGTAAAACCTTTTTTTGATTAACACGTTTTTAAACATTTATACAAAAATCAGAAAAATAATAAATTATAAAATAATTATTACATTTTAAAAATGTAATTCTTTTCAGTCTTGTTTGTGTAACATAATATTGGCTGAATGATTTGCGCACAATAAATACAGATATATGTCAAATAAAAAAAAATTATGTCAAATTTATCTCAACTTTGAAAATCATTTGAAAGATTCCATTTATATTGATTTAACGATTTTGTAGAATTAATTATGATTTAATTACAACTTTATTATTTTAAATATATAATTAACATAACATATCACTTTATAGAACCCTTAAAGTTTATAGTCTTATCTTGTAACAAATAAACTGTATGAATAGAGATTTTTTTTTATCTTCCATGTTGGTATCGTAATTTGTACCTTTAATACACTATAGAAAAATTAACAGACCAGTGGTAACCATTATAAAGTCTATTTGTATATAACATTGTACAAAGCACATGTTAATCAAACCTGGTTTTATTATTTAGTAATTGTGGGAAGACATTCAAAATTTTTTTTTTCTAATTATATTGGATTTTTTTTTAATGATTTGTTTTTGTAACTTTGTAGATATAGTGTAACGCATGTAATTATCCATCTGCTAGATAGTACATGGAGTTTATTGTTGATAAAAGATCAATATGCCGAGATGGCCCCGTGGTTAGAACGCGTGTATCCGTTGTTAACCGATGATTTCGGGTTCAAACCCTTGCAAGCACCACTGAATTTTCATGTGCTTAATTTGTGTTTATAATTTATCTCGTGCTCGGCGGTGAAGGAAAACATCGTGAAGAAACCCGCATGTGTCTAATTTCAACGAAATTCTTCCACATGTGTATTCCGTCAACACGCATTGGAGCAGCGTAGTGGAATATGCTCCAAACCGTCTGCTCAAAGGGAGAGGAGGCCTTGGCTTAGCAGTGGGAAATTTACAGGCTGCTAATGTAATGTAAAAAAAAGAGATTAATTAGAGAAGTCTGGAGTCTTATTTTACTTGCAATGGGGATGCGTGGCAGAATTTCATATGACGTGTACATGTTTCAATGACCAATCACGAGACGGATCATAAACAAAAATTTACATCAAACTTAATAGAGGTCTACTTGTCCAGGTTTTAACACGTGAGCTTCGGTTAAATTTCGCTCGGCCATCTTGGATTTTTTCAAATATATACGAATACAATTATGTAAAAAGATATCTTAAGACAGAGCTTGCTTAATGCTTATCGTTTGAAGAGATTTCTTCCAGCAAACCTACCTGTACGTAAATAAACGTATACTGAATTTGTGTGGATTACCAGAGCCGAATTAAGTACAAGATAAAGTATATGCTTTAACTATAACTATATATAGTACGACTAAGTACAAGAGTATAGTATCTTGTGTCTACGTACGTATTTCATTATGTAAATTAGAATAATAAAAAAGTTCAATCAATTTCGTTCTAGCTTTTCTTTGTTTGATACACAGATTGCATTATAAAATATGTAATTTACTTTTGGAGACGAGAATTGATTTTATTACTCTGTATGGAAAATTTTGAATATGTAAAATGTACTTAAGTGTATTTTAAGGCCAGCGGGATATTGACCGGATACCACCTATTACTATGATGTTATTGATTTTTACCGTAACGTAAACCTTATTTAACTATCAAATAAATAAATTACTAAATAAACACGGATAGCATTGTTCTTAGCAAAAATATGAATGAATTTTCAAAACTCAAATATTACACAGAGTATTCATCGGAATTGCGTCAGAGAGCGTGACATTACCAGAAAATACGACCACAAAATATTTGTACAGTCAGCATAGTAATAAACACACAGAAGCGAGTCAAATTTGGGTCTCTCCAAATAATATAAAAAAAAACCGAAAAGCATCGACAGAGTCATCTTTCTAGGGTAGAACTAATTGGTGTTCGTTGGTTATAGTTAAAAAAGTTATTTGTTGTGTTCCTACGCTATTTGATAGACCCACCGAAGCGGGAACGTGAGTTAACAGCAAAAAATAACTTGACCGCTTGAGCATTTGCTTTTGGTAAAAATTCTAATAAATAGTCACGCTGTGTCGTAACCGAACGCTTGTATCTGCTTCATCATTGTGATCAATTCGATCATATGTGCTATAAAAATACTCAATTATAGAAAAATAAATCAAGTATCAAAACTATCCATTCGTGTTACATTTTTATATTATATTTATTAAATAAATTTAGTTGTTTTAGTAAATTATGAGCTTACTTTGATTGAAGAGAATGAACGCGTTTATACTACCTGTACATGCGTACCCACTTATAAATATGTAAGGCTGTCCACACAAAAGAGATCTATCCGAAGACTTGCTAACAAGGGTTTAAAAAAAATCCAAGAGTGGCCGAATTTGTTGCCGAACAATGGACCAGAGAACAGACATGCAGGTAGAATAAATTCCCTATTGTTGACTGCCATTAGGATGTAATGCTTTAGGATTTCAATGTAATAAATTCAATGAATGCAAGGTTTCTGTGAGCGCAATTCTCTACAAAAAAGTAGGTTGTTAGCGCATTTCAAAATAATCTTCAACGATAATTATCAACTTAATTCTTGTCAAGCCTTTAGACTATCTACAATTAGATTTGACATATTCAGCTTCAAAGTTTGTGCAAAGCTTATTATTAATATTATTTGAAGTAAACTTCAAATGTTATCCTAATCAAATTTCCAATAAAGTTATCAGATATCAAGAAAAAAAGTCGATTCTTATTTTGAAAACTCATTAATCCTTTCCATTTGAAATGATCTCATTTCTGAGAATCATCTTCGAAAACGAATATTAAACCATCTAAATGGAATAAAAACTCGATTCAAATAAAAACCTTTTCACGTTTTACATCTCGATCATCGAAAAAAGTTCGATCTGATATCGAAATTTATAAATTATTAAATAAATGTTCAGTACAAATCGCGATCCAGAGTCGATCGGTTAAATTAATGACTCCTCTTTCACCGACGAAGTGTCGGTTACGGTCCCTTCTACCTGACTTGACGAGTCTATTTAGACATCAAAATACACTTTTTTGTCGGTATATATCTGTGAAACTAGTTTCGGGAACACAAAACAATTTCCTTTGTTGGAACGCCTTAATGATTTTTTCGTCACAATTTGGCGATTTTGCCGGCTATTCTGCGAAATCTATGGCATTTGGACTTACCTGTTTTGAGAAACAATATGAAAGGCGCATTTAGCTGTCAAGTGGGGTGTAATTTATTGTAACTGCTGATAGATCAGATGCTTACGAGGTGTCTTTAGTATCTTTGGACTAACAAATATTAGACGCCCAATTATCTGATTTATTGTATACGTTTTGGCACATTCGTGATTGCTTTTCGGTGTTATACGTCTATCAAATAGAACTATTTAACTAAACTAGATACTGTTTCGAGATACAGAAGCATTACCATAAATACACTTGAAATCTTGTTTCAAAAGTATCCCTTCCTCATTTAAGATGTTAACAATCTCTAATATCACCGGAAATGATATAAGCGTTGGTATTAAACAATCAAGTGTATAACCTTATCTGAGACAGACATACAGACAGGATGCCCGTGTTAGCTCCTGAGTGACGGACAGATCCCGAAGCAAACTCGCTTGTTATATGGAATGATTGCTTCATGTTTTGAAACTGATACAGGTCATGGATTTTATGTACAAGTATTTGAATGTAATAGTGGAATCTTGTATCGTCTCGTTTGTATCAATGATTCGTAGTAATAAAATGAATACCAAATAATATATGCTGAATATTGTCTTATATTAACGTAAATTGATGACTTAAATTTTAATTACAAAATCAAAATTTTCTAATGAAGACATAACCATAAAAGTCGATGAATTAAATATCTGTGATATTTGAATTATAAGATGTTAACTTGTTTAATTAGACTCGGATTTTAATGTTTCCTGTATAATCATATACCTCATACTGAACCAGTTGGATGGAGCAAGGTATACCTATAATAAACACAGATATGCAAAATAATGATTTAAAAGAGTGTTTGAGTTGGAATTGTGATTACGAATTCCTCAAAATAATACATTGAAGAAGTTGTTCCTTTAGTTAAAACCTTCATCGATGAGGTTTTTTAATCATTCTAATATTATAAGGAGATCGATTTTGTTTTTTTTAATCGGATTTCTGTAAAAATAAATCGATTTATGTAGAATTTTTCATGTAGTGTTTATATTTCGATTTTTACAGTCTATACTATAAGAACGCACTTTGGTTGTTTAAACGCTACCGTTTTTTTAATACTATATCAGCGTTTTTGAAGCAAAAATTCCTACAGTATACTTAGCCGAGTATACTTTACCGTCCATAAGAATTTCATAATCTTTACAGAAAAAAATACAATAGAATATATCTTTTGTATCCGCCTTTCAATATCAAACCTTATCAAAATAATAAAGTATTCATTTACATTTATTATATTTAAACTTCGCAATAACAATGTGTTAAGCCTTAATTTTGCATGTAGAACAGCAGAATTCATGATCCTATTAAAAGTATGTTTTTAAATAATTTAACAAATATTATCTATATCTCACGCTTGGTTCATTTTAGTATAACTAAGATCAAATGTTTCAGTTCCAAAAAATCTTAAAACGCCTAAATCAACGTGGAGATAATAATGTCCAAATATAAGAGATCCTCAGTAGCTCGCACTAGCATGCTAAGTGACAAGACAAACTGTTATTATCACCTTCGGCTTAGGGTAATGTGTTTGGTTTGGCTCTATGTGCTTAGGGCTTCATGTGTGGAATGAAACTTTTCTTACATATTTCCAAACTTTTAATACTTACTAGTTTTTAAATAAGGCTATTACTACATATTTCATCTTCTTTATTAATTATAATAGTAATTATATCTATTAAACTGTTTCCATTAATCATTCTCTGTAAGGTATATTTTAGACATTTAGAAAGTATCTGTGAAAGCAATTATTTCGTAATTAAACATGTTCAATATAAAATAATAGTGATATTTTTCTGATACACACGAATAAATAGCAAATTTAATATTTGGCTTAGAAGAATAGATCATATCAACGAAAGTTGATAACGTTGATCCATTATCTGAGCCCAGTACGACCCTAGGTCGTGCTATAAAACTCAAAGCACTAATAGTTAATTCTATACCAGAACCAGTTTTAGTAGGAATGCGAGTGGGCGAGTTCGGATCCCCACTGTTTGTACAAGAAATGTTTCTACCCAATGTGATGCAACAGAGAAATGTTCTATTGAAACCATAGCTGATATCATGATGCCTGAATTAAGTTGTTTTGTGAATGCATCAACATAATTTAACTCATCTTATATATAAATTGTCTTCGCAGTATGATGTTATACTTTTTACAAAATTACATTATCTTTCACGCGATTTTATGAACTGTAATAAAGCTCTATTTAAATGCATTTGAACTCTTATAAACCTAAACACAGAAAATATAAATGATACCAATATAAACTAATCTGTAAATCTTCAATTAGTTTTAAGTACAACTAAAGACTTACTAAATGTTATTGAAGAATAAAACCAGACTCATAAAGTTTAAATACTACTTCTCAAGAACAAAGAAACAAAGGTATGTACAAGTTTATTATGTATCTGAGCCATGGGATAATAACTGAACCCGAATAAGCGCCTGAAGCATTAATTAAAACCATTGTTTTATGGGTACCCTTAGGTATAAAACATAGGCGATTAAAACACCCACTTAAAATACAAGCTGAAGGTTTGTTAATATTTTTGTTTGGTCGTTCATTACCAATTACAGATATAGAAGATCTTTGGATAACTGTTTTCAAACGTTTAACAGGTAGATGCAGAAATTAGTACTATTAAATGATTATGTTGAAATATCAAGAAAATTGAAAAATGAGTAGTCGAATAGAGACTAAACTGCTACTTATTAGATAAATTATTTACAATTTATTCCAAAATTACAAAAGACATAAATAGAGAGCTTTTTTTTCTTCTGTATCGTCCAGATACTTAACTAAATAGTTGATTTAGTTGTGTTCAACAATGGATCTTTTCATCTCATTTGCAGTTTTGAAGAGGGGTTAGAGTACTTTATTATGTAAAATCCTCGAAGGATTGTTTGAACAAGTGGACTGTCTTGTATATCCTATCCTTTCCTCAAATACGACAAATGAAATGTTAACAATAGAATATAGGGATTAAAGAATATTATAACTGAGATTTTAAAGTACCCAAGAAGTTGAGGATTTAATGTCATTTTTTCAATCAATTATATTGTTGAGAATTTGTTCTGATCCTTTAAAATATTCTATTAGTAATGCCACTATTTTTGTGTACACGTTGGTACATTTACAAATGAATAAAATTGTCAACTGTTATTTAGAATTTATTTGCTGCAATGACAATACAAGTTTCTGTATAAATTTTGAATGCTCGTTGACAATGTAAACTTCTTGAATTTTTGGAATCTAACAGTATATTTTATACATACATGAATCGAAAGAAAAACTCTATCAAATGCAAGTTCACGCAACTCCACTAACACTTGAATATATACCTTAGGTTCTTATTCATTGAGAACAATTTTCTTTGCATAATCGTTATACTTATCACGGTGTCCAACAAGTCCAAATTGAAAACCTTATGGCGTTGAATTTAGAAGTCATTTTCCAAATAGTAAATTAAAGTTTACACATTCGTAGGGTCACTAAATGTAATACCAGGAAAGGCTTTAAGTATTATCAATATTGACGGAGCGAGACCGGGGGGCAAACGGTAGCTTATTGATATTATGGATTCTGGATCACGTGAGTCAATATTGATTTTTAACATTTTGTTGTCAAGTTACGGATTTAGTTCGGGCTCAATGTGGAAGGATGTTTGTGGTAGACTCCTTAATGAAGACAGCAGATATTTCATTGAAAGCAAACAAGTCGTACCTAGATATTAATTTATGTTATGTGTCTTATGTATGATATCCTGAATCATTAAAGCAACCAGTTTACTGGTTACCAATATGATGCTGTGCTAATGGTTCGGTCTCTTCTCACGACAATACATGTATATTCTATTTAATATACTTTACTTATATTGAACTTAAACTACCGATGTAACTTTAAAGTTCTTAGTCAACATTAAAATTAAAGATAACAATATAAAAATTAGGAGATATAGATAAAAAATTAGTCCTCGCCACCTAAACAAATAGATAGAACATCTCTGTTTTATTAAGTGACATATTTATCCCTCTTATCATATCTGTGATGGGTATGGTGTGTGTGTGTGCTCGTATTTCAGAACAGCAATGGAAAGTAGATATCTTGAAGTTTGCTCTATAAGAGCACAGTCGTTATTCGATTGTAGTCAGGGATGTCACTTTGAAGTTTTATCTTTCCTTTTCCATCTTTTATTTTGTTACGTAAAAAGATAATATAATAGTGTAAATTGTACTCTATCTACTGTTAAAACAGCATTAAAATAAATCTATTTTAGTTATTTATTTGGTTGACTTATTTTATTTTGTTTATTATTCCTACAATTTTACAATTAAAAAAATAAATATTGTATATTTTATAAAAAAGCTCAAGCTTAGAAAGCTTAATTTATTAGTTGGCTATGTACCCTGATAAAACATTAAGCGTTAGCCCTACATGCGCCCGCGCCGGTAAATATTGACGCGCGCAGTAAGCTGCAGCGAGGCGTCACGGCAAACTGCCTCCACAAACATTTGCCGTACTGTTTGTCATCTACGAGTAGCGGCCATGATTCTTAGTTATCATTACGTTATGGGAGAGTAATTACTTTTATTTTTTATTTACTAACTGTTCTGTCCGTGCCTTTATTTTTTGTACTTTAAAAAATCGATCAAATATTTCTGCTTCATAAATGCCTTTTTAATTTGTATCAATAATTACCCTTTACCCGATAATGAATCTTCACATTCTGTTCAATTTTATTAAACACTTCTTGAAAACAAATTTGCATATTTTCACTTATGAATAATGGTGTACCAAGAAGTTCAACCGGACCATTTTCTTACCGAATAGTCTAAGAATCTAAAGCTAAGGGCAATGAAATAAATACTTATAGCTAATACTTAAGTAAGCGCTGAGCGCACGTTTCAGTCCTCAGGTGATAAAGTTGCAGAACGCGCTCCTAGCTAGTGATGAGCGAAACATCGATATCGATAACATTAAATCACTTTTAACATGTATTAAATTCACTCTGATTAATATTTATGAGTATGCTAAATTTATTGTCGAAAAATTAATTGTATATTCATGGCTTACGTTTAATATTATACGCCGTTCTAGTTAATATTAAACGAATACAAATAGACAAGAAAGAGGCGTGCCGTGAAATAAATAAATGGTGAATCGTACGAGCTTATGATATATGTATGTATATTATTGGTTATGGTTCTAATAAAATATTTGTAGACTGAATATATTTTATTACTGCATAATTTGACTTTATTACAATTTTACTGTCGTTTTTTATACAGCATCGTCTTGATATTGAAATACTTGAATATTTTAATCGTTATTTGAAAAGTTTGACATTTTAATTAGACGCTTAGCATTTCGATTGTGGTCTTCCGAGAAGGACATAACAAAATATAGCATTCATTTCTTATACCAATTATTGATAGGATATTATTACGATATTAAAAAACAATCAAGAACTGTATGATCGGATAAATATTGAAATTAAAATAATGAGCTCAAATATCAAAAAAATCGTTCCAATCAAATCGTTATTTTTTTTGTACCTAAGTCCTAGTTGTAAATAAGTTCTACTCATAAGTGTAACAGTACATTAATTAGAATAAAATATTTTAACAATAAGAAGCGGAATGTTCTCGTTAACTAAACTGGAACGATAAAATACAATTTTGTTAGTCAAACAATAAATACAATTGCATTCAACATTAAAGAATGAATTGAACACGAACGAGAACACTTCATTACATCGCTAACACGAAACAAAAGTACAATAATATCAACTCCGAGTATCAATATTCGATAACAGTCGTACGCTTTCTTCCACAATAATGGTCTGGGCGTGGCGCATGAACAAAACGAAGATCAGACCACAAACAGGTATATTGTTATTACAACGTGACGAATATGTGTAATGAATACGCACGATCTGTGTGCGCAAATTAATAGCTGTGTGTTGGTAAACGAAATTTGATATCATTGACTCCCGGTATTGATCGAGTGCTTGCACATAAAAATACATCGATAGTTGATTAATTTCTCTACACTATTATTATAATATATGTACCTATTCGAACGCTATTTTATAATTATGCAAAGCTGCACTTGATTATCGGGTTTAGCAATGATTATTGCTGTCTAGGATTATTTTTAAATAGCTGGTTTTTAAAAAAAGAATTTTCTAAGTGAGCTTTAAAATTCGTGGATATAAAATAAAGGATTTGACAAGTTGCTGTTCATTTTATTATATAGAGTTTAGATGATACAATTTCATCCCATTTGAAGAGTTCTCAAGCTTGTTAAACCATTTCCTAAGCATTAATAACTTGAATCGTGTCGAAGTCGATTTGAAAAGACGCGCACCGCATTACTCTGAATGTGCTTTAATGATAGTTACGGCCAGTTCTCGGCTCTATATAATTTAGTGAGGATTGAGTTATTAGAAGTACCTCGAAAGATACCGAAGCAAGCCGGCACTGGCTTAATGCGGTTGGTTTTTGAATGTCTTAATGTGGTTTTGATACGGAGAGTGTTGAGTGGTTTTTTTTCAAAGCACGAGTTTTCGTGTTTACTGAACTTAATAATCATGAGGTTTAAATGATTTTTTATATAAAGGTAATATAAATTTTATTTTTAAAATTATCATAACGAAATATCAGAACGGCATTTAGCACATCGTAAATATTAAATTTCTAGGATTAAGTCATTAATTAAAAGCCGCGGACAGCATAGATACATATTTATATCAGCGGTTTGGACAGACGAACACTTTAAAACAATAAAAATCAATATATTTTTTACATGATACTAGAACTATATATTGTTATCTTATTTAATAACTTCCTTAACTTTAACCGATGTTAGTACAAATAATTTTGATGAATTATAATTTGAATATATATTTAACAGGCAACATATAATCAGACGGGCATAGAAATTACATTTTAAATAAAAACAATCGACTTAATTAAATGTCTTTGGTTTTTTTTTCTCTTACAAATTACCTTATTATTCCTGGTCCTTCGAGCCGGATCGTGGGCGTAAGTTTGTCGCTTTCTTACGGCCCTCTTGAATTGATTATGGTTTTTTATCTCACATTGTAGGGTAATCACCGCATGTCTTTATCGTTCTTAATGATCTCGGATTAACATGTTCTGATGGCTAGTGTCGGTGGATGACGATACGAAAATTTAAATTGTATTTAGAATACAATCATTTGTGTGCACGTGTTTCAATGTTAATTTATTTTTAACATTCTCTGTAAGTGTGTATGTGCCTTTTAATAATTATAAAAAGTTTTATGAGATAAAGGATATAATTATTATCATTATGAATAGTTTTCTATCACTAGTCTCTCCATCTAGACTCTCTATTCACTGATTGGGTAGAACTTTAATTGTGTTTTAATTTGTTATTTGCACAATAACAATTTAAATTGTATTTATGTAAACTAAATCATTGTTTTCCTATTACATTTTAAAATACAAATTCTATTACAGTTACGGTATAATAAACTATTAGGAAATAATCTATCGAAGCGTCGTATACTAAATACGCCACGTCATGTACCATTTCTTTATCTATATCTGTAGGGGTTTTAAGCACTAATGACGTGAGTTGCTTATTTCTTTGTACGATAGTAATTAATTAATATTTTGAGAGCTTTTGTAATATTTTCAATGGCCGAAGCAACAATGTTTGGATTAAAATATTCTTAAGTTTCTAATCATGTATTTTGTTGTCTAAATTTTTTTTTACATCACAATGTTTGAGTTGTATTAATGCAACAAATGTTTTATTCTCGTATGAGATAGCAAATAACTACGATAAATATATCATCCTGAGTTCTTAAACATTTAATAGTAGTCTAACCCAGTCCACCGCACTGCATAACTTAAAACAAAAGAATCCAACAGTTCGAATTCGAAAGCGAACTGGAACGGGTCCTAACGAACTGAAAGTATCTTTTTATTTTTCTACGTTAGCAAGACAGCATGTCGACGAACGAGAGTTCCTCCGGGCGATTTGGGCATTTTTTTTCCTCTCATACCGATGTGCTTGCCCTCTCCGGGCTTGTTCTTCGGGTAATGGCTTCATTATACCATTCGGAATCTCGGAAAGCAGCTTGGGGCCGCCCGCGAAACTGGTCACCTTTACGAAATAAAACGATACTTATTCATACGGCGACTGTTTAGAGTTTAGACTTTAACTTAAATTGGTTTAGATATTTTATTTTGGCAACGAATGTTCAATTTTGTTAGTTCAAACAATATTTTTCTTCGAAATAGATATTTTAGAAGTAATTTTTTAATAAACATTATTTATAGGTTTTTAATAAAATTATTATTTTCTTTTTTTTTATTATTGCAATGCCAAACTAAATTGATAAGAATTAAAAGCTGTAAAATTTTATAATAAATAAAATTATGACAACACACAGTCAAAATGCTTAAAGTAATCATTTTTGAGTTATTATGTAATTATGTCGTCAGTTTCGTGATTTTTCAGACAGCTCGTACTTTTAGCGATGCAATTTTGTTACATCAGGTGATTTCTCAATTATATAATAAATAATAATAATAATATACAACTTTATTTTTCTAACTTTGCACGAATGAGTCGTACTTGAATAACTTTATTTTTTAATAGTAATTTTCGATAGATATGTGTATCGATAATTACGTGTCACAACACTAATTTACTACCGATTTTCAATCACGGAGGTCTTCGAACGGTTCCGAATAATGACAGGTTTTCACGCGAATTCGTTGAAGAATTATTTTCAAACTAATTTGAGTATCGGGTGGAAGCGCGACCATTTTACTTTCTGCCTTGTAATTATGCACCGGACCATCTTAACCACTGAAGTGTATGCCGTATTTTCGCGGAATATGCTATCGCAAATATAATAGGCGTTGTTGGTTTAAAAGTTACTTAAACGAATGTTTTATGCAATGGTATATTGATGTATTTATACTAATATTATAAATCCGAAAATAGCTCTATTATA